>NW_026940930.1:0-12328 GCF_032062105.1 Saccostrea cuccullata
CACTGTACCTCTCCGTTCTGTCGATATATTTTTTCGGAGAGCTACAATTCTGCAGATTCACCACGAAGTTAAAAAATATTTCATAGAAATCAAATTTCCCTTAATTCCACCTTAGATATCAATGGTTTTTTTTCTGACAATATATGAAATAAGAGGCGATTTGTGATATCTTAAACTGATAATACAAATGTTTTATAGTAAGTTTAAAGGAATTAAACGAAATGGAAGAACTGAAAGTACCGAATAAATATGAAAAACTTGTAATTTCTCCTGGATACCTATAATTTTTTTTTTTATTATATTTGGTGAACAATTTTCAATTGGAAAATGCATAGTGGGTATTTTGAATCACATTTCCTGAAATTAATATTTATTTGAGACTGGATAATTTTCCCTTTTTAATATGATAAACTTTACTGGTGAACTTAAAAGAAATCCCATAGATAAATACACATTATTTTTATAATTCACAGACATAAATCAGCATAATCAGTAACTTAACTCCTACTTCTCAGTGCCCAAGGATCGGACTACCTTAAAATTTTATTTATTTTATTCTTATTGTAGAGATGCAATGTCTTATGGCAGAGATCCATTCCTGTGGAAATCAGTGTAAGATATTTTCTATTTTAAATGGCTTAATTGTCTATGCTTAAAGTATACGAAGCATGTTCATGCTTAACGTATACGAAGCATGTCTATGCTTAAAGTATAGAAAGCATGCACATTAAATATAAAAAGAAACCAGAAGTCTCTGTTGAGACTGAAGCTCTACTGGTTTGTACTTATAGCAAAGGAAGAGGAAAGTACTTAAGCAGTTGGGAATTGAAACTTTACACTAGCAAAAAAGAGAACAACGATCCTTGAATAAGTTTATTTATGTTCTTAGTGTAGTCTACTTGCATGCCACATTATATTATAATCAGACTAAAACTGTATTTGAAGTAGCATTTTGAGAGTAACAGAAATTGCTATCTTTATTAACCAAGGTAATAATGTTCATTGAAGTCAGAAACGGATATAAAGAATTATGAACCTTAGTGTAGTCTACTTGTGTGCCAAGTTATATTGAAATCAGACCAAAACTGTAGGAGGAGTAGCATTTTGAAAGAATTTCACAGAAATTTCTATTTTTAGTAACAACGCCTACACCATTCGTCGAAATCAAAAACCAATACACAGAATTATGTATCTTAGTGTAATCTACTTGTGTGCCAAGTTATATTGAAATCAGATCAAAACTGTAGGAGGAGTAGCATTTTGAAAGAATTTCATAGAAATTTCTATTTTTAGTAACAACGCCAACACCGTTCGTCGAAATCAAAAACTGATATATAGAATTATGTATCTTAATGTAGTCTACTTGTGTGCCAAGTTATATTGAAATCAGACTAAAACTGTAGGAGGAGTAGCATTTTGAAAGAATTTCATAGAAATTTCTATTTTTAGCTCTACTGGTTAGAGACCAGAAGAGCTTATGCGATAGTAATGCGTCCGTCGTCCGTCCGTCTGTCTGTCTGTCTGTCTGTCCGTCTGTCTGTAAACAATCTTTCAAAATGCTACTCCTCCTACAGTTTTGGTCTGATTTCAATATAACTTGGCACACAAGTAGACTACACTAAGATACATACTTCTTTATATCGGTTTTTGATTTTGATTAACGGTGTTGCCGTGGCTAATTGTATTCGGCGCGTCGGCGCACCAGCGCGTCCATCTCATCCCAATATCACACAAGTATTTTCTCCCTGCATTAAAACACTCAAATGACAGCGATTTTATTTATAATTTAAGCATTATCGACTATATTCAAGTTGACACCCCGAGCCCGATTGTATTTTTTTGGTTAGGTGGATCCAGAAAATTTTCTTTAGGAGGTGGTGGCTGAAATCGGAAGGGGAAAAGGATTTGAGACAAAGCCTAAGTAATTTTACTATGTCAATTTAAAAAAAAGGAATTTTCCATGGATCCGGATCCCCTTTGATCCATGCATGTCTAACCACGATTTATGCAAGTGTAATCCGAAATTTACTGCATTTTTTTAGTTGACCTATCTCTCTTTTCTCTCTATCTCTACATACATATTACATATTAATAGTTATATCTCCAAACTTTAATTATAGCATTAAAATATTAAGTGCTTTTGTTTTTATAAATCAACTTTATGCATAACACATAGGCATCGGAATGGGGGGGGGGGGCTTATAAAGATGGACACCATATAGGTATTCAACATTGGGGCGTAGGTTCATTTAGTCCCCCCTCCCGCAACTCTCATCAGGCAAGGCAGTGTAGTCCTAGAAGAAGGGTAAGTGGTAGTGTAAGTGGTCATGTTTGAAAGAAAAAAATTGGTACTGAAAGAAGTCCCCCCCCCCCTCACGAAATAGGATTTTCTTGTTTGGATAATAGACAGACTTTACTTTTTGGTTTTTCTTTGGGGGGGGGGTTGCTTGCTAAGATTTTTCAGGTTCGAAATTTATTTTTTTTTTCTTTCACTTACCCCCCCCCCTTCAATTTGCTTCCGACGTCAATGTAACAAATTAAATTTACCAGTATAATCAGTATTACATTATGACCCTATACTCTAGAGTTTAGCCTCCTTTTAATAACTTGATTTTCATGGCAGTAAACTACCATACATTGGTATACGTGTTTGAACAAGATGCCTTGTTACTTTTAAAAATAATACTACTAAAGATTAACTTGTATTTATTAGAGGATGGGGAGAACCTTTAGTTACAGAAATGTTTTTGCTATTGATAGCCCTTTTAAACAAACTTTAGCTCAGAAAAATACTTTGAAATTTATTGAAAATAATAGAACAGAGGAAAAGATATCATTCTAAGGTTATGGTGATCAAAACAACCTTACCTTTTTGACTCTGTAGAATCTTTTTTTCATTTAATTCTCACAACTTTCTTATGAAGCATAAATGAATATAATTTGAAAAAGTTGTGAACAAAGTATCAAACATTAAATTTTATTGAAAATCGTCAAAATCAACTCCTATTGGTACTTTCAGTACTTTGATTAGTATAGGAATATCGAGTGAAATATCGAGCCCGATGCTGACAAATATTGAATAAGCGATAAATTTTATATACAAAATCTGTTGCGCGAGCGCGCCGACGCGCCGAATACAATTAGCCGTTGCCGTTGTTACTAAAAATAGAAATTTCTGTGAAATTCTTTCAAAATGCTACTTCTCCTACAGTTTTGGTCTGATTTCAATATAACTTGGCACACAAGTAGATTACACTAAGATACATAATTCTGTGTATCGGTTTTTGATTTCGATGAACGGTGTTGCCGTGGTTACTAAAAATAGAAATTTCTGTGAAATTCTTTCAAAATGCTACTCCTCCTACAGTTTTGGTCTGATTTCAATATAACTTGGCACACAAGTAGACTACACTAAGATACATAATTCTGTGTATCGGTTTTTGATTTCGATGAACGGTGTTGCCGTTGTAACTAAAATTAGAAATTTCTATGAAATTCTTTCAAAATTCTACTCCTCCTACAGTTTTGGTCTGATTTCAATATAACTTGGCATACAAGTAGACTACACTAAGATACATAATTCTGTTTATCGGTTTTTGATTTCGATGAACGGTGTTGCCGTTGTTGCTAAAAATAGAAATTTCTGTGAAATTCTTTCAAAATGCTACTCCTCCTACAGTTTTGGTCTGATTTCAATATAACTTGGCACACAAGTAGACTACACTAAGATAAGTAATTCTGTTCATTGGTTTTTGATTTCGATGAATGGTGTTGCCATGATAACTAAAAATAGAAATTTCTGTTAAAAAATCTCAAAATGCTACTCCTCCTGCAGTTTAAGTCTGATTATAATATAATGTGGCATGCAAGTAGACTATAATAAGAACATAAAGAGACTTAATCAAGGATCATTATTCTTTTTATTGCTGTGGTAAAGTTTCAAGTCCCAACTTCTTAAGAACTTTTCTCTTTCTTTGCTATAAGTACAAACCAGTAGAGCTTCAGTCTCGACAGAGACTTCTGGTTAGTAATAACGCCAACACCGTTCGTCGAAATCAAAAACCGATACACAGAATTATGTATCTTAGTGTAGTCTACTTGTGTGCCAAGTTATATTGAAATCAGACCAAAACTGTAGGAGGAGTAGCATTTTGAAAGAATTTCACAGAAATTTCTATTTTTAGTAACAAACCCAAGACCGTTCGTCGAAATCAAAAACCGATACACAGAATTATGTATCTTAGTGTAGTCTACTTGTGTGCCAAGTTATATTGAAATCAGACCTTAACTGTAGGATGTGTAGCATTTTGAAAGAATTTCACAGAAATTTCTATTTTTAGTAACAACGCCAACACCGTTCGTCGAAATGAAAATCCGATAGACAGAATTATGTATCTTAGTGTAGTCTACTTGTGTGCCAAGTTATATTGAAATCAGACCAAAACTGAAGGAGGAGTATCATTTTGAAAGAATTTCACAGAAATTTCTATTTTTAGTAACAAACCCAAGACCGTTCGTCGAAATCAAAAACCGATATACAGAATTATGTATCTTAGTGTAGTCTACTTGTGTGCCAAGTTATATTGAAATCAGACCTTAACTGTAGGATGTGTAGCATTTTGAAAGAATTTCACAGAAATTTCTATTTTTAGTAACAACGCCACCACCGTTCGTCGAAATCAAAATCCGATACACAGAATTATGTATCTTAGTGTAGTCTACTTCTACGCCAAGTTATATTGAAATCAGATCAAAACTGTAGGAGGAGTAGCATTTTGAAAAATTGTTTACAGACAGACAGACGGACAGACGGACGGACGCCGGACGCATTACTATCGCATAAGCTCTTCTGGTCTCTGACCAGTAGAGCTAAAAATTAAGGAAAAAAATCTTTTTTAACAGATCAACGTACATGTATATGTTTTCATTTATAAAAACAGAATTCGTCAATAATCAGAAACATAGACAATGTCTCTGGCTTTTTATTTATACATGTAAATGTTAAACCTGGTTAAATACATGTACACACTGGTCGAACATAAATGTCTTTTTATTATCAAAAAAAAAAAAAAAAAAAAATACAAGCACAAAACAAAAGAAAATCGTTTTTTTATCTAATACTTACCATCATATCTTATTACATACTTTTATAGTTCATGTGTTTCTATTTGCAGACCCCGAGACTGGAATTCACATTGAAGTCAATATTACAGTACGCATGGATAACTTAAAATTATGGACTTTATATACAATGTATTTTTTAAAAATATATCTATGAAAGAGTTCAGATATACTTTTACTTTATATATTTATTTATAGATATTAAGAACAGATGAAACAACCAAAAAAATGGATGTCTGCATTGGCATATATTTTTTGTTGCATATTCTAAAATATTATGAAATTGTAAATGTTCTATTATGCTACCTTTTTCCATCCATCCTTATTTATCTGCATAAAGTTTTTTTTACTTAAAATTAAATTTTTGTGAAATTTTTAATGAAAAAAAGAATGAAAACTACACGATGAAACTTGTTCATTGTACTCAATGAAACATGACTTAATTTTCAATTTTTTGGACAAAAATTTCTTTGTATTATGTGTCCTAGGTCTTACGTTGCTTAACGTTAATAAAAGATACAGGTTTTCTGCATAATCCTTTTATTCATGATATTGAAATTTTTGTTTTGTTATGTTTGTATTTTTTCTTTTAAATTAATTCTTTAATCTAAATAAAATACTGAATACTTTGTTTCCTATTTATTAAATTAAATTTTAACAAAGATAACATGCATGTTATGTAAAGTTGAAAGAAAGTTGAATGCTCCATGATGCATATGTTATATCTAAAAACAATAACTATATTTTTAAAGACCAAATCTTTGCCTATATACTTGAAAATACAAACCCCTATTGTCGCGTGAAAAGAGAGACAACTCGATTATAATTACAAAAAGAGTCGACAAATACACTTGCATAAATCATTGCGTGACATTTGACGTCAAGCAAAAATGTAATCAGGTCAAGTTTTAAATAGACCGTGTAGGACAAAAACAAAACATGCACAGAACTGGTTTCTCGTTAACATTAAAAGAACTTATTATCCCCAGACGTGTAAATCATACGCCTTAAAGAAAAACTGTCATATGTTTATTAAACTAATACACTGCATTGACGAAGATTTAATTCAGAAAACATTCATAACAATTTAAAAAAAAAACAAAGTTTATAAGGCCAAAATAAAAAATACCTTTGTTTCCCCTAACGCGACCGACCCAATTAAATCGCGCCGACTGAAAAGATTTTTTAAATAAGATGATTCAAATATTTTTTTTATTGTTAACCAAGTTTTATATAATACAATTTCATCAAAATCAGTTTTTATCAGAATGGCGGACATTGTTCTACTGTGATTTTCAAGCATTTGTTGGTAACAAAATGATGTCCAGATGTGATTACAGGGCATTAGCTCTTCATAAAACAATGGGGACGTCTTATGCTTTTAGCTAATTGGAATTCTTCACTCTTGAAACAATTTGATAATAAAATTTACGAAGACTAATTAAGAGTGTTTTGGAGGTGTCTTGGCGTCTCCATTTGAGTGAATAAATTTTCAAAAGGGACATTAAACAACAAAAACAAAGCTGTCTTTGAATTTAAGGTATGTAATACATGGCAAGGCCCGCCTCATGAGTAGATGAGGGGCCCACCTAGTGAATACATCATTTAATTTCACTGCATTTTATTTAATTTGAGTTTTGATCTAATAACCAGTTCATCTAATATGTTCCTATGATTACTACATGCCATTATGGAACCATGGGAGATGTTGTAAATATGTCTGCATATTCATCCTGATAAATATAATTCAGATGTCCTTTCTTCATGCCTTTATTTAGTGCTTCGTGACTATGACATCATATATATAGCATTTTTATCATTTGTAGATCTCGGTTTGGTTCAATTAAATATTGTTAACATACTCTTTCCAAATAGTTTTGAAATCATGATTCAGCTTCCTGAGAAGTCCAGTGTATTTTTCTTTAATTAGGTCCTTGAAGATTGGTTGTTTCTTTGCTTTTAATCCCTTCAAGATTTGTTAGGACGACATTTAAACGTTTCCCCATTGCTCCAAATTTAGACAAACTCAGCACTTTTTGTCATTAAGCAGTGGGGGATCTTTTTTGAGCCATCATCTTCTGCGACACTGGACATAAGTTTTTATGGCCCTCCTTTTGAAGGAACGTTTTCAAAGTTACTCATTGGGATTTGAACCTGCGATTTTAAATTAGCAACTTACTTCTTAACCCCAGAGCAAAGTGCCCCAGAACCACTGCAAATCTCATGGAACTCAAAAAAGTACATTAAGCTCTGAAGGCTGATGAAAGGTTTAAAAAAATATACTCGTATGTCTGGTCTTTGCATATTTGAGAAGCTTGTCTATTTTATTCAATTTATAAAAATGTATTGGCTTGAGATATTTCACAAGTTCAACTAAAGAACAGTTGTGAATTAATAAATCATGAATTTTGCTTTTAAACAGTATATGTACGATACTTAGCATTTTCTTCACAAATCGCTTTCTTTTGCACTTTTCTTATTTATAAATGTAATTTTCCATTAAATTTTAGAATGATTTTTCAAAGATGCAGTCAGAAAATAAAATTGTTTACCTACCTACCGCCCCAACTTAAGAATTTAGGGTCGGGTTAGGGGAAACAAAGATATTTTTAATTCTGGCCTAAGGCAGGAAAAGAGAGGTTTCTTTCTATTAAACCGTACATGTATGAAATATTTTACATATTGACATGTTCTATAATATACTACATAGAATTTATTCAAATCAATTCATTGCTCTTTTAAAAAAAATCAAATAACATTCCTGAATGGCAATTCAAGTAAATATTAAGTCTTCTGAATGGCAATTCAAGTAAATATTAATTTATTCTAATCCTTTTTTATCCCATGTTAAATAATGCTCTGATAATAAATTAAAGGATTTTATAGTAGAAAAGGATTGCCCGCGAGAAATTATAAAAAATTTCACTAACTAAGCATTAATTAATTAACAAAGATTGCATTGAAGTCTATTGGGAAAAGCATTTTCTGAAAATAAAAATTCAAATAATAAGAAACTCATTAAATACTGCGGTGGAAAGATGCATTGAAACATTAAAAATATAAATGACAATTTAAAATGATTTTTTGCCCAGATAAGTTTTTATTGATTTTTTTTATCAATTAAATATAGAGGGAGATAACTTTCAGCAAAATTCAAGGTCATTAATTAGGAAACAAACCACCCTTAACGCTAACGGTAATAAATGGAAATTATGAATAAATATACTCACGTATTCAACACCTACACATCTTTAACACTATATTCAACTTCAGTGAATCTGTAACCGTTGTTATTGGGAATTGAATACCTTAACTCCTTTCTCTCATGAATATCACTAATTTGATATTTTTTATTTATCCCACTGTAGTGATTGGGTTTTCGTCTGAGAGTGATGAAGTAAAATAAAGCTAAGTCCTTTATAAAAACTGTTAAACATTAAGAGTGATGAACAAAACATGGGGAAACAAAATGTGTTTGTGAAACACTGATGGCGCAGTGGTAAGAGCGTCTGCTCTAGGGTCGCGAAGTAAGGGGTCGATCCTTACATCGCTGGTTCGAATGCCACTGTGGTACGTAGAGACCGGTTCTTCGGATGAGACCGTATAAACCGAGGTCCCGTGTCGCAGTAGGTGCTGGCACGAAAAAGATCCCTCTCTGATTAATGGCCCTGAGTACTGAGAATAGGACAAAATTTGCAGCTCTCCACTGGCAAGTGGTGGCGTCTCCATATCGCATATGAGTGAAAAAATTCTCGAGAGGGATGTAAAAACAAAATGCATTCAAGCAATCAATCACACTGACGACGGATTTTTTTTCGTTATTTCCCGATAATGACAAGGAGCACACGGCGGGTGTGACTGGTCGGCAGGGGATGCTCTCTCCTCCATGGCACCTCCTGATCCCATCAGATGTCTGATGTTTTGGAGATCCCTTTTTGCTCCGCTCCTTATTGTCCCCCGCTTGAAAAGTGGGGGATATTAATTTGGGTTTGTCCGTCCGTCTGTCCGTCCGTCCGTCCGTCTTTCTGTCTGTCTGTAACGCTTTCGTTTCCACACGATATCTCGAGAACCCTTTGAGCTTTTGCAATGAAATTTAGCATAGCAACTCCCTATGGACTAAAGAAGACCCCTATTGATTTTGAGGTCAAAAGGTCAAAGGTCAAGGTCATAAATAAGCAAATTCTGTCTGTTAAAACACTTTCGTTTCCACACAATATCTCTAGAACCATTTGAGCTATTGCAATGAAGTTTTACATAACAGCTCCCTGTGGCCTAAAGAAGACCCCTATTGATTTTGAGCTCAAAAGGTCAAAGTTCAAGGTCGTAAATTTATACATTCTGTCTGTGTGTAACACTATCATTTCCGGGCGATATTTCAAGAAGATTTTGAGCTTATGCAATGTAATTTTATACCAAAACTCCCTAGGACGTCTCTCGCCCCTCTCAAAGTGCCCCGCCCCGTTTGTTTTATTAGTATTTATAGTATTACGTCGCTATTTTTAGCGCAGGGGCATGAGGAGAGTTATTGCGTATAAAACAGGTTCTCGGCGGACTTTATGTTCTTATTACATCTATTAGAACTATTTAATAAAGGCTAAATAAATCAAACACCATGGATTGTGTATAATTTTAAGAATACCGAACATGAAAACATGAATATATACATGTATACGACTTCAGTTCTGCATATACTTCGTTTCGTGTAAAGCGGCTCCGTGGTCTAGTGGTTATGTCTCTCGCTTCAAATGTGAGAGGTCCCGGGATCGAATCTCGGTCGAACCATTTTTTTCTTTTTTTTTTTCTTTTTTTAAATACTTTTTTTTTTTTTTTTTCTAAATGATAGTATTCAGCATGTGAAATGAAAAATTTATGAGGTTATAAAATCATCATTACAGTGTGATAAATATTCCATATAAAAAAATCTTCTATACACATAATAAAGAATAAGCAATCAAATCTTTATATGCATATTGACATACATGTATTTTATTTCCTTCAGTATACATTTAATAATTCTACAAATTCAGTCAGGGGGAGCCGACTTTTTCCCTAAGCGGGGGACACGAATTCTCTGAATTAGCTTGTTTATATTGTTATATAGACCTTTGATATTGAATACTGTTCGTTATCTCTATAATAATATTTCATGCATTACAGTGATCAGTTAAACATAATTAATTATTCACTGATCATTTCGATAAAAAAAAAACAAAAAACATAATTATTCACAGATCATTTCGATAAAAAAAAAAAAACAGAAAAAAACGTGCAGTGCATAAGTTCAGTAACACTGAATATTCATTTATTAAATACACTGTATGATTTCAACTCGGCACAGCTTGGGCACCACCTTTATGCACCTATGTTTTTTTTTCTCAAATAAATTATCATTTTTGCATCCAGTGTACAGTTATGTGAATGAAACATAGAGATAACGAACATGCATAGACCTAATTCTTGTGTATACATTTCTCTATGATACGTACATTTACATGTATATGCCGAAGATATAGGCTCCCGATATGTTGTACACGTAACAGCTGTATATACACAGTATTTGAAATCTAGGTGGTTCTTTACGTATTGTTGCATTGTGTGAAAATATTGTAGGTACCAAACCGTACCATGTTCTTGTTCCCCTGTTTTCTGGATTTAGGATCTAGGTATTCGTCAGTCTCGAAATGACAGCTACATACAAGTAGCTTTTGGAATTCAGATGGTGTCCATTTAGTCATCTTGCCACTTTGAAACATTTCTTTACTTTTGCAGGCATTTCAAATCCTCCATGACCATCTTCTTCCCGCTAGAAACTTTCCTTGGGCCGGAATTAAAAATATCTTTGTTTCCCCTAACCCGACCCCAAATTCTCAAGTTGGGTCGGTAGGTAGGTAAACAATTTTCTTTTTCTGACAGCAGCTTTGAAAATACATTCTAAAATTTAATGGAAATTTACCGTTCTAAATAAGAAAAGTACGAAAGAAAGCGATTTGTGAATAAAATGCTAAGTATCATACATAGGACGTTTAAAAGCAAATTCATGATAAACTGTTATTCAGTTGAACTTGTGAAATATCTCAAGCCAGAGTACATTTCTATAAATCGAATAAAAAAGACAAGATTCTCAAATACGCAAAGATCGGACATCCGAGTAAATTTGTTCAAACCTTCCATCAGCCTCCAGTGCTTATAGGCAGTGAATTAGCTTTTTAGGGGCATGAGATTTGCAGTGGCTCTAGAACATTTTGCTTTGGATTAATTTTAAATCGCAGGTTCAAATCCCAAATCAGGAACGTTTAAAACGGTCCCTCAAAAGGGACTATAAAAAAACTTATGTCCAGTATCGCAGAATATGTTGGCTCAAAAAAGATCCCCCACTACTAAAGGGCAAAAAAGTGCTGAGTACGTCTGGAGCAATGGGAAAATGTTCAAATGTCGTCCCAACAAATCTCGAAGGAATTTAAAGCAAAGAAACAACCAATCTTCAATGGCCTAATTAAAGAAAAATACACTGGACGTCTCAGGAAGCTGAATCATGATTTCAAAATTATATGGAAAGAGTATGAAACAATATTCAATTGAACCAAACGCAATCTACAAATGATAAAAATGCTCCTCGCCATTGTTTTATGAAGACCTAATTCTCTGTAATCACATCTGGGCGCCATTTTAACAAATGCTTGAAAATCACAGTAGAACAATGTCAGCCGTTCTGATGAAAACTGATTTTCATAAAATTATATTTTATGAAACTTGGTAAACAATAAAAAGAATATTTGAATCATCTTATTTGAAAAATCTTTCCAGTCGGCGTGATTAAATTGGGTCGGTCGCGTTAGGGGAAACAAAGGTATTTTTTATTTTGGCCTTGAGTGTTGCAAGATCGTCAGATAATCGTTTATAAACTCGCCAATCCGTTAAGTTCATCGTCAATTATATCCCTCAAATGATCCGGTAAAATGCCAAGCTCAACATCACGACGATCAAGTGTCCATTAACTTGCACTGCCGGATCTGGATGTAGTTTTGTTTACCACCAGTGTGTCATCAATGTAAAATTAACAATACTTTCTTCAGCGTGTTTTGTTGGCATGACTGTGGCCAAAGAAATTGCCAAAAACATGATGCTTTGATTTAAAATTATAGAAATTCTTAGTTTTTTATGCCTTTTCTTTCGGAAACGAATTTTCATTTCTTATCACGGAAAATGA
>NW_026940931.1:0-12290 GCF_032062105.1 Saccostrea cuccullata
AAGTTGCAAGCAGATAGGGGAACAAGGCGGGCAGAATGACTATAGCTTCCGATATTAAGAAATCGTGTTTAATATATGAATTGAGTTTTTCAATTAACTTCTAATTACTGAAATTTTTGAAATAATGAGAGAAAAACTTTTCCGAGATAAAAAAAAATTTTCGTAAAAAAAAAATTCTTCCATAAAATTAATAGATGATATTCGTGGGATTCGAACCCCTAGCAATAAAAATCCAACGTATCAATAGCATACTGCTTTGAGACTAACGCGTTAACCACTATGCTACATCACTCATGGTGATATTGGGCATCATGTTTGTGATATGACCCGCATATGAATGGACTTGAAATAACGTGTATTTCTCGGAAAGATGCGAATGTTGTGTCATAAAAGTGTACTTTTAAGGTATAGTTGGTCTTCGCTCCATGGTTTTGTAAACCAAAAAAAAGTGTATTTTATTGCAAATTTTTAGGATCATCTTTCCAAAAAATGGAGCGAAGATCCACTCATATTGAAAAATGTTGTTAAAGTACGAGAAAATGGTCGTTTTTGTTCTTTTAAGTGTAAGCTTTTTCATAGGCAAATATTTTCAGTTTTTGTGAGATTGTTGTAGAGATTTTACATGAAAAATACTCTAAATTTAG
Source organism: Saccostrea cuccullata (assembly GCF_032062105.1). Classification (NCBI taxonomy): domain Eukaryota; kingdom Metazoa; phylum Mollusca; class Bivalvia; order Ostreida; family Ostreidae; genus Saccostrea; species Saccostrea cuccullata. The sequence goes on from NW_026940931.1 coordinate 645, forward strand.
ATGAAATATCAAAAAAAAAAATTGGACTTAATTGAGATTAAAATTTTCACTTCCTATCTGTCGCACTATAAGCACTTCACCCGCATTATCCCCCATCTTCTTTGTTTCCGATATTGCACTGGCACCGGCCGCCTACCAGATGATCCATGATTTCAAAAGAATATGTTTCTGAGCATACAGAGGATACATGTACAACACTTAGCATGGTCCTTTTGCTCGTAAAGAAAAGCTTTATTATAAGATTTTTCCTTCACATGTATGTTTCTATGAAAAACTTCAATTCTTAATGTCCCCAAAGGCTATCCGCAAATGAAGATTTGACTATTTTTTCGAAACTTATTCAGAGAGCTTTCTCCGAGTGCACTATGTGTCAAACCCTGCCTACTATTTAGGCATAGTACATGCATAATGCAACACTATTGTTATTATTATGCTGACTGTTGTAATTACTTATGCGCAATCCATTTGACTTTTTCCTGAAAATATCGGTGCTAACACAGCGCACTTGCAAGAACTCATTCAAAATCTTCATGCTAAAATTTGTTGCATGCTTAGTTATTTTGTTTACTATTATTTTCTCTAAATAAGTTGGGATTTTCTGTCCCAAAGCAACTCATCTTTATTTTTCTGTTTTGTTAGTAAGACTTATTTGTTTGCAGACGTCGATTCTCATTGATAATTTTCTTTACATCCGTCAATCAAGCGTCGTATAAAAAGCGTTTTGATGACCCTATGAAATGAGTTCATGTAATTATAGTTTGAAACTTTGTTGTATACATTAATCTAAGATTCCTTAGAATATTATATAACTGTTTTCAAATAATATTTGTCTATTTCTTCCTTCTTGTGTCAATTGTATAAATTAAGTTTATATATTTAATGAAATTCTTTTAATCAGTGATTGTCTCTGTGGCGTAATCGATAAGTAGCAATGGAAAAGCAAAGGGCAATAACTCCAAAATTTGACAAAATTTTGTTGTCAAAAAATGGTGTAAAAAATAAACAATAGGGTGGTCGTGTGTTACGGACTTATACAGTGAGACGATGACATGTAGAGTCTTGAAAGTTTTTCAGAAACCTTCTTGAAGTATTACTGCAAGTGTATATCGATGAAAATCAATTAATTTGCATCATTTTAATGGTCAAAAAATAATAATGAAATATTTCTTTCTTGAGAAAAAAATGAATTTCAGAATATACACCCAAAAGACCCGATTTTTATGAAACAGTAAAGTAATTTCTATGAGAATTTTACTTAAAAATTATTTTAAATCCTTGTATTCAACACCAAATTATGTTTTATGACATGGACTATTTTAGCCTGATAAGGTTATTTACCCTTTGCTGTCAGGATCCTATTAAATTGCAGGGTGCAAAATGGTCACACACCATGTGAATATCTTGCTTTCAACAATTTAGTTTATTTGACTGTGTTAGGTGACGTACAATGGTGATGATCATACCAGAAGGGGGGGGGGTATTCAGCATATAACAGTGTTGGCTTTTCACTTTTTATTTTGAATTTCATTGAAAATTACAGATAGTTTTCTAAATACACATATACACACTCAAGAAATGATAAGTTACTTGATAATTCCATTTACACATTAAGATCGTTGCACCCCCCCCCCCTTTTCAAGCCAAGCTTATCCATATCAAACTACACTAGTACAGATCAATTTGATTTACTTCATAAAAATGTATCAACAATAATTCAAATTTAATTTAGAAATTACAATGCAATTAATCAAGGAGAACTTTGCACATAACAGACTATCAGAAGAACAACATATGTAGTGTATATTTAAAGTACGTTAATGAGAAATTATTGGACTTAGAATTGAGTCATTTATCTTCTTGAATATGAATACAAATAAATCATGTAATTACAAAATATCTGATCATGATATTTTTTAAGTTTCTATCTCGCATAGAATGAAAAAGAAGGTGAAAACAGTTACTACAATTCAAACTTAAAAGTTCTGGCAACCGTACAATATTTGATTTTCATGTTATGAATATATAATATACACTAGGAAACAATTTAAATACATATTTTTTTTGTTTATGTAGTTATTGTAAAGAACTTTGCATTAAATGAAGAACAGCAGCTTAATAGATTTTGTCCCTTTGATTTTTTTTAAAAAAATGGCAACAATTTTTGTTTCAAGTCATGTGAAAACATAAAAACAAACATTATCATAACTTCTTTATTTTTCAACCGATTTTAAAAAATGAAACTGTTTTGGAAATGGTTATGAAGGCTCTTAAATAAAAAGCATTGTTTTTTAATCTGAGAAGTGCTTTTAAAAATCATGTTCCATAGCTACGATAAGGCATCGTATTGAGAATCTTATGGTCGTGAGTTCGATCCCCGCCGTGTGCATTGAAGAATTCTATGCGAGAATAGTAGGGTATGGGTTATATAGAGACAAACTGACAGGAAGCATAATAATTCGTGATTAATGGCTATATGTACCCACGAAATCTATGAACTTTTATAGCCTTCGAGCAATGAACCATGCACAGAATGTTTGTATTGTATTTATAATGGATGTGTATATTGTATAAATGTCTAAAGAAAGTGACTTTGTCAATAAGACAAAATATCCACAAAAAAAACCCCACCAATAATTTCAAGTTGTTTGTACAAGTCACAATGTTTAACAGATATATATGACTGTCTACTATCTATTGAATACAGATAAAAGAAGTTAGGATAAAATTTATCATTGCCAATTTTCGACCGTTCAGGATAACTTTGTTCAATGTTAATGCAAGACTATGTAAATAATTGGACCCAACAAATATTGAAAGGATCTGGGAGTCTAGAGAACAGGGAATTTAAGTGTTAAATGTTTTCATGTGCCTTTTAAAAATTCTTTTAATTATTTGTTTGCATACCAACAAAACGGCTTTGTTTAAAATATATCAGAGTGAATATAGATTCATATGTGCACAATAATGATGAATGGTATTTGTTTATTTGGTTGATATATTTATTAAAATAGATGAAATAAATAAAAAATTAAACATATGTTAAATTTGTTTTTGAAATTGAAGAAAAATGTTAGTGCTTTCTTTTAATCATCATTTCTGATAAGAAAAGATCACTGCCGCTTGAAATAATCCCTTCCCATACAGGATCCCTGGGTCCTCCAGCAAAAGGAGCATTAAGATTTACAAGAGCACAGTTCTTGTACCACCATCCAGATCCACACTGAGCCGCGCACCTGTTTCTGGCATGGTCGAACGTGGAAAAGGGATGATTCACCACCTCGTGCCACGATCTGAATTTATCAGCTAAAAATAAAAATGTTGAGTAAATATAATCCTATTTTTTAATGATTTTGTTACGCTACTGTTTATAAAGATTTTTACGACTAAATGAAAGAAATGAATAATCGTCATCTACCAATGTTTCCTGACTTCTGCCCTAGAGAAAGTCTGTAACCATCAGTTTCATTGGAGATGGAAAATAAAGTATATTGCACTTCATACGACTTTTTCTTTGTAGATTCCATTCTGATGTACAAGGAGTTTTCGTAGGCTGTGGTCAGCTTACGAATGGCGTCGTTTCCTGAAGTTTTAGATTTATTTTATTACTGTCAAAATGATAAAAATCCCCAAAATAAGATCTTGCTTAATTAATTTCTCTCTTTATCTTTCGAAAAAATGTGTCAGTAGAATATTCTTAGAGAAATATTTAGTAATGTTTGTCTATTTTGTGACAAAACATTGTACCTCCTGGACACATTTTTTTCTAATAGATTTGTTTAGACGATTTTATTAGGCTGTATTTTCATGTTACTGAGACCTCTGACAAAATGTAATATACTAATGGTAACTCCCTGCATATTAGTAAATCCTTTATTCAATAAAAATGCAAATTGCATTGTATGACAAACTGTGTAACATGTTAATTGTGATAACTAACAAGAGTCGCACATCTAAATAATGACAATAAGAGCACACCAAGAGTATGAGAACTATCCTTGAATAGAGAAACAGAAATGAACAATTATGTTACTGGTATATATAACATGTATATATACAGATTCGATATGTGAATATGTTGAATATGTTTGTGCAAATGTACCTACCAATCCAATAATTTCCATTAACATCCCCAAAACCTCGTTTATATTCGTCCCAGGTTGTGTTAAAATTTACACGGGGATTATCTCGATTCCTGTGCTGAATGACCTAAAATAAGATTATCTTTCAAATATAAAGAATACAAAATCTTAAGAATACAATTATGCCTTAAAAAATAGAAACATTAATTATACCATTAAAATATTAATTAAAAATCCTTGAACACATTATTTATGTACTTTTTAAAACTGACAAAAGGAATGTAAAGAGTTATTGTCAGTTTTATCTTAAAATATATTACCGTCCAACCCCCTCCTGCTGATTCCATGTCACACAACACCTGAACGGAAGTCAAGTTGTTTTCACTTTTAAAAGGGAATATTTTATAAATTCCAGTCTTCTTTCTACCCCAGTTGTAGATGTCGTAACAGTCAAACGGATGATGGCAATCTATGAATATATTCAAACTTTTCTAAATATTTATGGTAATGTGATATCCACTTTAAATGTATCTCGATATTTATTTGATAAATTGTGTTAAACACGTGAAAAAATTACAAGGAGATAAACTTTTTATTTTATGGACGTTCCTTAGTTAGCATTAATTGTAAAAGGGAAATCTAGAAAATTAATTAACTCAATAGGGAATGATAAATTCTTCATTGTTTTTTGAGCTGACCAAAAGTGGTAATTAAGTGTCCTGATTTGGAAGGTGCCCCTTTCCCTTTTGGATCAGTAGAGAAATCTAGTAAATTTTAAAGACTCTCTAATCTTATCTTTTCCGAGAATTTCACAAATCTTTGATCTCAAAAAATGTCATTTTCTCTTCAATGAATGGGTTGATAATTGAACGGTGATAAGTTAGAACAGATTTTCCTTACTTTTTGTGATACACGTACAGTAAAACTCGGTTATAACAAAGTCACTGGGACCTATGGAATTACTTCGCTATATCCATAATTCGATTTATCCGTATAAGGAACCGTTAACTTAATATCATTTGGTATCCAAGATAATTTCGCTATATACTGTAAACCAACTTTAATTCGTGATGACATTATTTCGCGATTTATTAGGTATAAACTAGTTCGAGACTATCAATTTTCGCAATCAAGCCTTTCTTGGATCTTTTTTGAATAGATACACTTTTAGGACTAGTTTGCGGCGATGAATATTTACGATGACGAGGCTTTTGCGGACCTCACGAAAATTTCTGGCATGCGAATACAAGTTACTTTACAGTATCCGTGAATTCACAGTATCAGTGTTCGTACAAAATGAGTTTTATTATAGAAAGAAAACAGGATATCAGGTAAAGAAACTTTGAAAAATATCAGGATGTTGGGTCTACTAAGCTACGTGTATTTACCTTATATTTTTTCCTTATATTTTCTTAAATTGTACAATGAAGAAAATTAAGTCGATATTGAGGTTTTCCAATAGTTTAAAGCGATACATTCACACATGCATTGGTAACAAAAGATCTCTTTATAATTAAAAGCTATTTCTATAATCAAAGATGTGCTTAAAAATTTCCAATTTCCCACCATTTAAAGAACGTTCGATAAAGAAAATATTTCTTTGTGCTTAGGATTAAAATATGATACATCTTGTGGTCAGAGAAAACATTAAAAATATTACATATGTTAATGGAATTAGTAAATTTAAAGAACTTTGTCCTTCTGCAACAAACACTTTAAGGGGGACAACTGCTGTTTTCATTGCGCAATACTTCGCGCATCATATTAAAATGACACGTATGTACTGTTTTAAAGCAATTTTTTCCACTTGAGTAATAAAAATTAAACAAAATGAAGAAATTACATGTTCAAAAATGTAATAACAATGTAATTACAATTTCATATAACTGTATTTTTAACCGATTTTGCAACTGATATGCTGACGACGTTATAGTAGTCTGGTCTGATTTATAGAAAAAAATACTTCTAACGGCAAATAATTATTATTTGGTCCAGCATAGTTTTTCAACCTAATTCGAGTATGCTGAATCCGAAAAAATATGCTGGCCTTCATGAAAATGGCGTTAAAGAGGTCAAAATGGCGATTCAAAATGGCGGACATCCGATTTTTGTAATTTTCACTTACTATCGTTCAAAAAGGAGTAATAATGTGTGGATATCTCACTGAGTGTATTACAACTATAAAAATGATAATAGAACGCAGTACAGTTAAGGTGCGCAATGGAAATATCGACTAAATTTTGTATATAAAAATGTATTCGTAATCGGGATAGCGATTATTTTTAGTACATTATTTATATCGGATAATTGCAATTATAATTGATAACTACATATCGAGGACGATTAAATTTTATATTTAGACTAGTCACGTGATACGGCAGTCACGCGATTTTAGCACATTGACGTGCAGTATTGATGTTGCATATAAATATCAATAGTGCAAGGGTATAAGAAAGTCACATTTCCATGTTTATTATATAAATATTTTCAACATGCATTGTAGTTTCTAAAAAGTGCTGCGATCCTGTCTAAATTCTGCAATTTCATTGTTAAAAGTATACTTGTATGACCGAATGCTATTTTTTTCGCTGGTCAGCGGCATGAAATATTGATATAATTAAATTGTCTTTAAGATTTCATCAGGATCGCAGCACTTTTCAGATACCTTAATAGTTCTATAGTTGAAATGTAAAAGCTTACTTTGATCCATAGAGTGTATGCCCTTGCACTAGATCGATTTATTAAGACCCCCCACATTACCCTCCGATGTACTTGCATACAAATATACGACAGTGTCAATTAAATACGCAATGAACAGAAAATATATCAATTAAAGAGTGAAAAAGACAGTAAATTCAAATTATTGACCAATAGAATATCTGTAAATAATATTTCATTTTATAAGAAAATACATATTTTGTTGAGAAAATATTGCTTGATGTGTCTCTCACTGCATACAAAATACGTCACGTTGTAAGAAATGACGTCATATTGACAAGTGTATTGCGATCAGTGACTTGTTTATAACTTGTTATGTAGGATTTAATTGACGACAAAAAAAAACACACTGTAGTAAGTTTTATGTAGTTTGATGATTTCTTACTGGTTAATTTAGCAGATAAACTCATTTTGTGGTATTTGAAAGAAATGTTGTATGACGTTTATTGTGTATGATGTCATAGTCAAGTTTTCCCGTACAAATTAGGCTCCGCCTCTTTTTTGTAACCTTAACTGTGCTGCGGATCCATTTATGTTAGAAAAATACTACGTTGTATTGACCTGCATGTGACGTTCCAGGTGAATACAAGGATTTATTTCCTCTGCATTGATCTAAAAATAGATCGGGGAATTCCAAACTGATACAAATTGTTTTGGAAAGCTATTTAAACAACTATGACTTTTTTCATGTGAACAAAACATAAGCGAATATATATATTTTCGGGTGAGGGTGGTAAGAGGGGACGCAAGGATACCCCTCCAACACTTTTACTGAAGAACAATTTTTACTTTTTGGCAGTCAGTTTTCCCTGATAATACTCCTTCCTTTAAAATCTATCCTAGAAAAAGACTGACATTTTATAATTTTTTTTCATAGCAACTAAAATTGATTAAAAAAAAAACCATTTCAAATTGATACGACTGGTAAGGTTTATTCACATTTTAATTCTGTTTTTCTCTTGTATTTGGCTAGGACTTAATTATTAAATGCAAACAAATATGCTTTATCATTTTATCAGTAAATCATATATTAAAACGATTATTGCTGTTTTTTCTGTTAACACAATGATTAAGCCATCCTCGAAGTACAATATTCACCTCGCCCTTTGGGCTCGGTGAATATTGTACTCCTCAGATGGCTAAATCATTGTATTGACCTCAAAAACAGCAATAATTGTATAATATGGAAGACCACGATCCGGTAGTCCTTTCAAAAAATTCCTTCACATCCCTATAAAAAATCTATTTTAAAAAACAGAAAGTACCAATCTAAACCTTTCCATCTTCACCAGTTGGCAATATTTGCACGTTATCATAGTCAGTCACAACCTTGTAGTTCTTGAGAAGAAAAACCTAGTCCTGTAGGAGAAGCTAACATTTATAACAACAAAGACACTGACAATATAACAAACAAAGGGAAACATTTTGAACTCAAAACCCACTTGATTGATTTAGATGAACTAAAGGCACGAGGAATAAGAGCTGCTCTGATTTTTTAAAAAAGCTTGAAAGTGTACTCAGGATTCTTGATGAAAATTAGGTTGCAACTATTCCAGTGGTTTAATTTTTTTGTGAAATGGAACTTGTTAATGAATGAATGTTGTTCCACTTCTTGGCAAGAAAATTGGTAGAGGTTATAAAAATTCTTTTCAAGCTTCAAAATATTCATGCAATGAGAAAATTAAACTTCTGAGTTTAATAACTGTAAATGTATCCATACACTATCGCATGTGATAGTGATAATATTATATCCTGATATCCCTCCACTTAAAGGTTTTGACTTTTTGAATTTATCATTTCTGATTTGATATCTGAATGTACTTAATACCTTTGATTGAATTCATGTAGAGTACTATGATCGTTTCCTATAGAGTAAGTAGGAGAGGCGGACTGGTTTCCGATAGGACCAGAAGGAGACGTGGACATGTTCCCCGAATGACTAGTAGGAGAGGCAGAAATATTTCCCATAGGATGTACAGGAGAGTCAGGCATGTTTTCCAAAGGATCAGCAGGAAAGACGGGCATGTTTCCTATAGAAACAACAGGGAAGGTAGGCATGTTTCCCATAGCAAAAGCAGGAGAGGTGGCCATGTTTCCCATGTGAGCAACAAGAGAGGTAGACATGTTTTCCAGAGGAATGACAGCAGAGGTAGACATGTTTTCCGAAGAGCCATCTAATTGATTCAAGAGTGGTGAATGCCGTTGTTTTTTGTGGTCTGAAAATTCCCCTTCTTTGATCTTATTAAAAGTCACAAAATATATAAATAATACTAGTTCATCAAGAAGTTAATATTGCGTGCAGTAGTCAAAAATTAAATAATTATGGGCAGTTTAAAAAATTGTAAAGAGAGTCCTAGATACTTTAAATGTGGAAATTTTTTTAGAGTAAATAGTGTTCTGAGTATTAATTTTCCAACTTCAAGTGGGAAGATTTTATTTCCAATACATTTATTACAGTACTTTGCAAAAAGGTAACCAATAGAAGCAATTAATTTAAAATTGACAGTAATTTGGGTTTTTTTTTCAATTTAAATGAAAAAATCAAAATTTTAAAAGTAATCCAACGGTATCAACCTCATTGTGATCAAAGACATCTTCTATTGCTATTACGTTCTAAGTCTAAAATCTTTAGAAAGATATTCAAAAACATAAGGAAAAGTGCCTGTATCAATAAACTTTTAAATAAAACCCCTTCAATTGAATAACGCTGTTAAAATCATACTTGAAGACGTTGTCATAAACTGATCAAAATTTGGCCGTTGAAAAGGCATAGGAGCATCATTTTGATGTGGTGTATTTGGTGTCAATCGCTCATTTTGTCCCTTTATAAGGTGCTGTTGGTGAAGCTGATGTTGCTGATGTGGCTGTTGTTGCTGCAGAGCTGGTTGAAGTGTTGTATGCCCTTTCTGCTGGATGAATGGATATGGGCCCGAAGCAGCCTGAGCACCGTTATTTTGAGGATGAAATATTGCTGGACCTAAAGTAAATCAGCACAACATTATAACAACTAAAGTGACCATTCTTCACAAGAATCACATTTCATTTTCTGTATCGATTTCAATATCATTATCCAAATAAAAATACTTGGAACTTCCACATCACCACCTTATTTTTTTGGAAGTCAATGAATTTGTAGATCAGTGAACCCCGTTCATGTAAATATGCTTCAAAAAGCGTTTTTACTCACTGAAAAATTTAACAGATTTTCCCGCTTTTCCGGATTATGACAAAGAACTCACATCCTTATCTCATATATTTCATCAGTGTGATGCATTGATTGTAGTGTTGGCAACGAGTACCCGGTTAACCGGTTAACCGTCGAACGTTGCGAGTATCGGTTAGTAAAACTGCTATTCGGTTACTCGGATGAAATTAATTCTACATAGTAAAGGCATAGGAAATGAATGTTTTATAATTTATTAATGTATAATAACTTGCACATTTCCCTAGTTTTATGTACCGTTAGATTTGATCTAGTGCATGGTTGTAGTGAATCAAATTGTTTTAATTAGTTTTCACAGTTTATATAATTGATAGCTTTGATTGCCTGGGGCATACATATTTTGAAGGCCTGGGTTATAATTAGGCCATTTTTTTTATTAATTGCGTTTGTTTTACGGATTTTTTTTTTTGGAAAATATCCGTTGGGTGGCTACAAAAAAAAAGAAGAAGCAGCTTTCAATGTTCAAAACTTTTAATATGCAGCATATCAAAGCAGTTGGGTAAATCAACCTCAGAACATTGCACAGAAATGTCTTTCTTGGCATTCCTCACTAAAAGAGAAAGATTCTCTGAGCAGAGAGACATATTATGTGAACAATGGTAAACTTTTCTGTGTATGTCTATGACTGGATACGGATGTCCATTCCTGCTACGTCCACATTGCCACAGAAAAACACACTTTAGCAAATTTTACACAACCCCCTGTAAAATAATAAAAGTTTAATCAAATTCAAATAATACCTTTTCTTAAACCGTATAAAACTAAAATTAAGTGCACAATCAATGGACACAAATAAACTTACTAGAATGATAAGTCATCCCCATAGGGTTTCACATTCCTATGACTCTCATACAAACATTTTTTGTCTTAGAACATCCTGATGAGTCAGTTCCTTTTCCAATTCTAAAATTTAAAACTTTAAAAAACATTTCTTTCACATCATTTGATAGATTCATACCTGTACAATGACAAAAAAATCTTTTCATTTCTCTGACGCTTTAACAATTGACAACACGTCTTACAGAATTTTAAAATACAGTCAAACATGTGCTTTTAAAAATGTCATAAATATTATATGAACTGTTAACTAACCATTAGATAAACTGTTGAAAACTTCGCCAAACCCTCAAGAAAAGTTATGGGTGTCGGATGGAGTGCAAGTGACGACATCAGATTCTTTGGTTTTGGATGTAATTTCCTTAACCACCACACTCCATTCGCTGATCAGATAACGTCACATATAGAATCATCACCAGTCTGATCAGCTCATAAAAACCGTCATACATGTACTAATGTCCTTAAAACATTTATATTCTGTTTTGAAAAACCTAAAATGTTTCACATTTAGTATGAGCCAGAAAATCCATCAAATATATGGTGATTGATCAAACTGATAAAAAAATTAATAAATGACAGAATTTATGGGAAATTTTCACAATTATCCAATTTTCCATCTAATGCAAGAGAGTCAACGTTCTTCTTAATGTATATCTATATGCAATAATTTGTCCCCCACTGTATTCTTGGTGTTTTTGCTAATCTTTCAACCCTACACTTTGATCAATACTCCAAAATAATTTCAAATCAACTGATATTTATAAAGTTTCCCTGTAGACAAATACGCTT
>NW_026940932.1:0-12634 GCF_032062105.1 Saccostrea cuccullata
AAATGCAGCTCATATTGCTTTCAAAAAATCTTTTAACAAGTTAGATTAGTAGACAAACAATAAATCATTTACAGGTAAGGAAGTACATGTATCTAAATGACATATTTTAACTGGAAGACAAGGACAATGTAACACCCGCTTTTCATTATATAGCTTGAACGTCTTGGTTTCGAACTGGTAAATCAAGTGATGAACTAACAGTTCACTCGATTCAATGTCCATATGAGCCAATGATTTCTTTATATGCGGGCCTAATATTATGACCGAGAAGGAATTTCCATGGCAAACTCTCGACATGAAAGTTTGAAAACATGCTAGATGAACTACACATATAGAAGGCTAGGTTGCCATAGATTTTTATCACCAAGTTCAACCTGTTGCATTCAGTATTAAAATGAAAATGTCCTACAGAACAGCATCCTTTCTTTCAAATTTCAAAGAAGCAGAAGTTTTTTTTCAAAGAAAATAGGTTTCAATTGGTAAAATATAAAAGTGAAAGATACAGGCAATTAAAATATTGGGTTTCTGTTTTTAAGATGCTTTTAATTAAACATTTGCTTTTGGAAAAAAGACTATTCCGTGCCAATTTCCATGCATTAAAAGAAATTCAATAAACCGAGAACTAAGTAAACTTTTTAAAGTTATCTATGAGATTAGCTCTCATCAGGTTATATACAAGAATTTTATACCCAAGCTTCCCTTGGATCCGACCATGTTTTCTGATAAATTTTATAATGATTTTTAAGGCATACATGTACCAGTCTTTGATCTGTCTGTTTTATGAGATCTGTACGACCGCGGCCATATTTGACTAGGTAAACCTGGAACAATAGAAAGGAAACTTGCATAAAATTACATGTGGCGTTCTCTTTACTGAATACATTTGTTCAAGATTTTTGTCCCCCGCTTTCGCGAAAGCGAGGGGACATTAAATCTCATTCGTCTGTCCGTCTGTCACAAAAACTTTAACCTTGCCCATAACTTTTGTTTGAGAGGAGCTATGGCTTTCATATTTCACACGTGTATTCCTTGAGACAAGACCTTTCTTTGGGTACCACCAAATTTGACCTTTTGACCTTGACCTTGGATTTGACCCACTTTCACATTAAAATTCTTAACTTTTACTTTAGCATTAACTATTGAACGGTAAGGACTAGGGTTCATATTTCACATATATATTCTTTGTGGCAAGGTCTTTTATTGGATACCGAAAAGTTTGACTTTTTGACCTTGACCTTGGAGATTTCCGTACTTATGAGAAAACTTTAACCTTGCCATAATCTTTGAACGGTAAAGGCTAGGGCTTTCACACTTCACATATGTAATCCTTGTGAGAAGACCTTTATTGGATACTAAGAACTTTGACCTTTTGACCTTGGAGTTTGATCTACTTATAAAAACAATCTTTGACCGTAACTTTTGAAGGGTTAGAGCTAGGGCTTTCATACTTTATACATGTAATCCTGGTGACAGGACCTTTCATTGGATATCAAGAACATTGACCCTTTGACCTTGACCTTGGAGTTTGACTTACTTTTTAAAAACTATGACCTTGGCCATAACTTTTGAACAGTAGATTGAAGGACTTTCATATTTCACATATGCATTCTTTGTGGGCAAATTGTGGCAAGAAGTTTCATTTGATACAAACTTTGAACTTTTGACTTTGACCTTGGAGATTTCCGTACTTAAGAAAAAACTTAAATCTTGGCCATAACTTTTGAACAGTAAGGGCTAGGGCTTTCATACTTGACATATTTAATCCTTGTGACAGGACCTTTCATTGGATATCAAGAACTTTGACCTTGACCTTGGAGTTTGACCTACTCTTTAAAAACTTTAACCTTGGTCATAACTTTTGAACGGTTAGGGCTAGGGCTTTCATACTTCACATATGTAATACTTGTGAGAAGACCTTTCTTAATAAACCAACAACTTTGACCCTTTGACCTTGGAGTTTGACGTACATTTAAGAACTTATCCCTGACCATAACTTTTGAACAGATGGTGTTGGGGCTTTCATTTTCACAATCGTATTTCTTGTGAGAAGACCCTTCTTTGGGTTATAATATATTTAATTTGCATTTAAGAAAAGTTTAATCTTCGCTTTGTTGCCATACGGGTCATCAGTGTTTCACAAACACATCTTGTTCCTTATATTGAGAGGATATAGAGGTTTCATATTTGACATGTGCATTACTTGTGACAAGATACTTCCGAGGATGCTATGATTTCTGACCCTTTGACCTTGACCTTCACAATTGACCTTATTTTTAAAACAAATCAACTTCAGTGATGATTTTTAAATGACATTTGATAGGGCGTTCATATTTGACACAATATGCCATAAAAAATGATATCTCATCCACAAAGACACCGAAAGCGGGGGACCACAATTCTTTGAATTTGCTTGTTATAAATAGCAATCAAATATGTATTTTATGAAAAGAAACAGAATAATTCTTATTCAAAAATGACTGTTGAATAAGATTGTTAATGTTATACAATGGAAACCATACATGTATTTGATCATATTTGATTATTTTTCCTGGTGAATTTTCAGATAGTTTGAAAGGGCACTAATCCAGAGATTTTTTTTTTCGAAATTTGACTGATCAAAAAAAAAACCTTTCAATTATAAAAGTAATTTTCACATTAACATTTAACAAGGGCACCGCAAAAAGAACTATATGCGGTATATTGCATATATTTGCCCCCACAAAAGTCAAATTTTGAAAAATTCTTGAAATGTGCTGAATTCCATAAATTGTATAAAAATATGAATTAACAGAACATATTATAGTTTCCAAGTAGTTTATTGATTATTTTTGTGTTTATGACGTCACAAACTCGTCCGGTTTTATATCTTTTTTTAAGAAAATGACAAAATGGACAAAATTTCAACAAATTTAGCTATAGAATTTATAAAGCGCAAGTTTGCTCATGAACGATATTTACATATTTCATTGATATTATCATTCTACACATTATATCAAAATATTGAGCCTGATCAGACCTGCGCTCGGTGATTTTTTCTCAAAATATCGAGGTAATATATATATATATTTTTCTGTAGAAATCATGGAAATTTTCAATTTACGTCATTTTCGTGACGTCATTTCAAACATATGACGTCATTGCTAATGAAAATATTCAGTGCTTTGAAGTCAGCATATATCCCCCTGTTTTAGAACATAATTAAAAATTTCTCTGTCAAAGTTTGATTTGGGGGGGGGGGGGGGGCAAAAATTTGTTACTACCGAATAAAGTCCTTTTGCAAAAGACCACATCGATCCTGATAAGAATTAAATTTAAGGACAGACGATACGTTCCTTAACAATATATATTTTTTTCCAAGATTCTGTCATTGAAGTATAAATGCTAACTCACAAAATCTGAGGTACCCTACCCGGCATCAGTGCTACTTATTGATCCTGATAAGAATTAATTACCTCTCTGACGACCCAATTCCTCTACAAGAACGTTTACTATAATATTATCCCTTCCCCCTTTTTCGCAGAACTATTATGGGGGTTGTTCACTCTCCTCTTGTAAACACATCAATCATAGATATGAATGATGGTTTTGAATTGAAAACTCATAACTAACACTTTGTTTAATCATACATGTATACGTATATATCTCATGGGTTTGTTTACGATTCCAGGAAATATCATACATTTTACTATCAAGTAATGGTTATTTTATTGCTGTATTGAGAATTTCGGTGATACGATCTCATTCTCCACAGAAGAGAAATGCTTTTTTAATTTAAATTCAATGAAATAATTTCCGCTGAACATTCTTTTGGCACTTAAACAACAGCACACCCCGCAGATTTTTAGAATCATCGCATTGACTTGTCAATACCAGGCGTAATTACAAGGGGAAAAATCAAAATAAGTGATATCACGGGTAATTAAAGATCGGAAAATTTAGGACGTCAATGTCCTCGTCCTTGATACTGACATTAACGCTAACGTCTGTCGATATACCGTAGTAATGATGATTGAAGAAATATTCATAGACGGTTTTTTTTAGTTTCTTGTCCAAGTACATGTAATATTGATCAGAACCTATCGAATTTACTGAGCTAAATTATTCTAATTCTAATGTTGGTCGAAACATACATACGTAGGCCAATTTTTACAGGTGGGCCATTTTATTTTACTCCAATATTACACGAGGAATTTTGATTTGATTCTGCTTTATTTGAAATATAAGACGATTTGATATGATTTATTAGCCTAAGCGTAATGATAGGGTTTCTCAAACTTATAGTAATAAACAGACATTAAAAACAAATACTGGTAGTATGACTTGAATAACCAATGAACGAAATTATAAACTTTCCCTTTTCGGAAACGAATGTTCAGATTGCACAAATTAAAAGAATGATTGATTGCTTATTGTTTAACCCTCTCTCGAGAATTTTTCATTCATATCGAGACGCCACCTCTTGCCGGTTGAGGGCTTCAAATTCCTGACCTCTACTAAGCACTTACGGTCATTGAGCAGTGAAGGATCTTTTTTATGCCAGCACTTACTGCGACAAGGGACCTCGGTTTATGCGGTCTCATCCGAAGGAAGCGTGATTTGCGCACAAAGAGAAAACTATAAATAATATTATGATACAACTGTATAAACGTTTATGTCAAAGTAAAACATTGGGGAAAAGATTATCTGTATGTACACGTTTGACTGATGACCCCCATGGCAGCTCTTGGCGAATTTCTCAAATGCAAGTCAAACTCCCTGGCCAAGATACAAAAAATGTTCGATTGTGCAATTCAACACTTGACAATTTGCAAATGGCTTGTTTAATAATAGAGAAGTTAAAAACAATTGTATATTTCCCATGTTTCCGGAAAATGACACCATTTTTCATTTACTTTTCAGGCCAGAAAGAAAGGTGCACCAAGAAGCTTTTTAGAGATTGATAAGTATATAATTCAATATCTTGGGGAGGAGAAAAATATAAATATTATATTTAAATATTTTTTAAGGAGAGGGAATGTGTATTTTGTGATCAAAAGGTTCATATGTACAGTTCAAAGGGCTACATGTACGAAACCATGTTGTATACTGCAGTAGTTCCTTAAAGAGGAAGCCTGTCCAAAGAAACTCATCACCCAAAAACCAATCACGATTTGCACGAGATGCTACTGATCATCTAGGGTGTAATGCAACACGCCTTTGAATTTGAGGGTTACAGATCTACAGAACGATCTTGAAGAGGAAGCATAAGATTATCATTTGTTGAAGTTTCAAAAGAGATCATGCGCCGTCTAACACAGGATGGAAGGTTACATGCCCTTGGTATGCTACAGGTTGGCCCAAGACAGGTCGCTGTCGCAAGGGCAATGAATGTTTCCCAGACTGTTAAAGTATCAGCAGATTATTGTCTAGACATCGTGCTGCAGGGACTGTTCAGGACAGATCACCGGCCGGTCGACCAAGGGAACAGATCAGGATCACGACAGATTCTTCCGAACTATTGTCTTGTGAAATCGTCTGATAACATTGAATCAGAAAAAGTCTCAACTTCAAAGGGATACTGGCTTGGTAGTGAGTGGCCAGATCATCGAGAATCAACTGCACAGACTTCACTTGCACGCCCGACGTCCTCTTGTCATTCCCTGTTTTAGGGTCCTACTCTAATGGTGTCGTCACCATCGACATGGTGTCGTCACCAACAACACTGGGATATCGCCGATGGAACCACGTAATGTTCTCAAATGAGTTGAAAGTCACTGTGGACTTCTTCGACAGGGTTTTGTCCCGACGTAACAAACGTTTCCATTGCGTTAACGTCATTAAACATAGGTATGGGGGTGGATCTGTAATGGTAAGCATCAATGTAACCGGCAGAACAGAATTGCATGTTGTTGCTGGTCGCGTCACAAGGCAGTCATACTGGGAAAACATCTTGGTACCCCACTTTGTGCCCTTTGAACGTCGTTATGGCCACCGTTTCATTTTTTTTCAAGATGACAATGCCAGATATATTAGGACCCAGATCGTTACAGAAGAATATCACCACATTACTAAGACCCGCACTCAGTCAGGATATACCTGCTTCTGACTGTTTCACAAAGGTGGTTAATTTGCTGAGTGACCTTGTGTTGGTTTCGACTTTTATTATGGAGAATCTGTCCTTTTCTGACTGTACATAGGGTTTCGAAATAAATGCGACACGGAGCCTTGGTTCATCCGAAGGATCGGTCTTCGCGTCCCGTTTTAGAATTCGAACCAGCCAAGTAAAGATTAACCTTTCATCCGCGACTCTTCAACACTTCTAACCACTCCTTCAACCGAACGACCTGAACAGGAATATAATGCATGTAAGCATAATGCCGAATCTCAAATTATGAAAAAGTGTAAAAATAATTCAACTATCAATATTTATTTATCATAGAAGAGGGACAATAATATATATTATTGACGTAGATTTTAACATGGAACAATATGAAATACATACTTATTACAGCAAAATGCCTGAAAGGGATAACTATAAGCAAACAATTAAATGTTAAATGCATTACTTACTAGTATCTATGTCGATAGACAAACATTTATGATCAATTTAAAAAACGTAACAGTTTCATTCGTTTGTAAGTAACTTTCCTACATTACCTAGTAATGTAGAGAATTCATCAGCGGTTGTGTGGAGTACTCTGTATTGTATGTCTGGCATAGCCAGGATACCAAAGAACTGAGCAGACATGCGCACAGCATCCCACTGTCTGGCTCCCGCTTTACACTGACAGTACCATCCTCGGACTTCAGTAGCAGTGTATTGTATACAAAGGTTGTAGTGCTTTCCAGTCGAATTACGGGACTGAACGCGGGCGTGAAGCAAGTCTTTGTATTTGAGAGATGAATCTTATAAATGCCATCAGTCAGATGTTCATCTGAATATTTTGATGCGTGTTTTAATTTGATATACATGTACACCAAACGTAAACGTAATTTGTCTGAGATCTGTTAGGGTCAGAACCGGAATATCAAGCAATAAGTCCTGTGCATCCATGAGTTTCCATTGTTTGGACCTGCTATAGAATGTCATTGCAACACAGCGTTTTTTGCAGGGGGGGTGTTCCTTGTGATGGAAGCAGTACTCATACTGCGGCCCAATTCTTCATCCCCGTCTTTATTGCTTTTCAAGGGAGGTTTGTATTTAGTTTAAAATATATTTTATTCACTGAATTGGATTAAACAGCAGGCATGAATGCCTATGCTCGCTCTCTCCATAGGTCAAGGTACAATCACAGGTACCATACAAACAAGCAACATATATACAGGATGTATTTCAGTAGATATAACATACTGACAAACTGGCAGTTAGTGCAGAGCGAGCAGCACCAATTAATATGTAGTAATATACAGGTGAAGCTGAGTGCTATTTTTAGAATCAGGGTAATACCCTTAAAAATTTAAGATTGATTGATTGCATGTTGTTTAACGTCCCTCTCGAAAATATTTCACTCAAATGGAGACGCTGCTACTTGCCGGTGCCATGGAGAACTACAAATGTTGTCCTGTGGTCGGCACTCAGGGCCATTGAGCAATGAGGGGTCTTTCTCGTGCCAGCACCTACTGCGACACGGGACATCGGTTTATACAGTCTCATCCAAAGGAACGGTGTCCACGTCCTACAGTGGGATTCGAACCTGCGACGTAAGGATCGACTCCTTACTTCGCGACTCTAGAGCAGACGCTCTAAGCACTGCGCCACGCAGGCGACTAAGAATTTAAGAGTCTGAGGGACTAAGGTACGAATAGCCATGTGTTCGTACTTTCACAAATTTCAGGACTTATTTAGTGGAGTGGATGTGACAGCTGTTCTTTATAACTGGCCTCCATGCTGTTTAGGTTTTTGTAAGTCATCAACACTTCTGATGGTTAGTATTTTCCCAGATAGGGTTTTGGCGAGAATGTTTCCATTATAAGTCCAAGCCTGTTGTAGCTGATTGTCTTCCACAAGCGTTCTAGTATGAAAGAGTAACTCGTTTCTTGGTTAGTGCCTCATTAATGAATATTTTGTAATTGTTCTGTTCATTTTCGTTAAATGACTTTAAGTTACTTTTTTGGCATAAATGAGGGCACGAGGTTTGTATTTGTTGAGTATGGCAACTACGATGCGCACAAAGTCGCCAATCAACGGAATTTGGGACTACATGTTCAAGGTATTTCCATTTCTTTAAAAGCCGTTGGCTGTATCAACCACCCATCTTACCTTAGTCACACATCTCGACAAGTGTCCTGCTTTTGTACAGTGTTGTTTGAAAGCTTTCTTAAGAAATGGAGTTATCTCTGTTTTGAAACCACAGCTCTGAAGAAACTCCAAAGCATCCCAAAAATCCCTATCGACTATAAGCACATCATCTTCATCCATAAAATCCATAAAATTCCCGGAATTGGACTTGACAATGTGCGTAATAATTGAAAAGGCGTTATTCTTTCCATTCGCAAAGTACGGTCCCATTTAATCAATAAAATATTAACCATTTGTGCTGGTAATTATAAGAGGTTTAACTAATAGTCGATTTTTTTAGACAGCATCTTTTAATCTTTGGAACTGATACTTGGAACTCTTTTGTAGTATGTGCCATCCAGGATGAGTATTACTGTATCTGAGATTGGGTCAGTAAACAGGTGCTATGCATTGTCAGTGATATGATCGTTCGTGATTTCATTTCTTGAAATATGGTTAAATCCTGTTTTCGGGACAAAGTCTCGCATAAGTGCACGACGAGCACTCTTTACAATGTGGCTAACTAACTGCTTCTTAGTCCACTCAAAGTTGCAATAATACTATATGAAAGACCAGATTTGAATTTGAAAAGCAAAATTCCCAGAGCACTTCTTGATGATCTAACCTTTGTGTTTTGGAGTGACAGAACAGATTTTACCAAGTCATTGAAGTCTCTGTCACTTATACCAGTAAGTGTTTGAATGTCGTCATCAGATATTCCTATGTCGTCAAATATAAATGATGCTTCATGGATTCGAGAGCACTTTTTCTTAGAATTGGTAGCAACTCAACTATTTCATTAGATGTAAATGAAGAATTAGACGTTTTCAGTGTCAGTGCCAATATTTAGACTCTCTGAAATGTGATTGCCATTCAATATCGACAACCGGCTGGAGAAACAACACCAAACTTTACGAAAAGTTCTGATCGAGCAGTGTTTGGTCTAAGTATTGCCTAACTAGACCGAAAAATGCCACACTTCCTATGAGGTTTTCCTAACAAAATGACTGGAAGCGAAATAATGGAATACTGTTTTGGAACACCCTTTATCACCTGATGTGGTACATGTACTTACATTCATTCTATACTTATCACATATTGTAGAGTTGTGGCTCACTTCTATTCCTCGCTGCTGCTGTAGCAGAATGTGAAGTCGTGTGCTTAACATACGTTTCGTTTTGCCTTTTATTAATTGTTTCTTACACAAAACACAACCATAAGACTTCGGGGCCGGCATGTTTGTTTTTATCTTACTAATCCGTATTTTCGACATTTCTCGATTAAAACGCAATAATCTTATAAATTTCTTAAAATAAATTTGTTTAAAAAAAGAATTAAATTTAATGTTAGTGTGAACAACATATTCAAAAAAAATATGTGTAAAAAGTTTTACGGGATTTGAACTCGCTCCACATTTCATTTTATGAAAAAAAAATAAAATAAAATAAACGCGTTCACCACCGAGCTAACTCAGTCCTCACTTATTTGACCTCTTTTAAAGTGGCTTAAGTAAATGGATTCGATGATCTTTTACCTTTTTTCAGATTCCATTTTTTTAAACAAAAAAGTATTTTAAATTCCCTTTCCCGTCTGTTTAGCCGGCCCTTATTAAAATTGGAGATTTGACCCATTCATATTAAAAAGTCAGTGTATATTGCTGTGTTACTTATTTTCCTCCAAATCTGCCTAATCATCAACTCTAAAACAAATCATTAATCAATATATGATTCAATAAAAAGAAACAATGATGGCATTAATGACATTGCATTTTTTAAAATTTATTTTCTTTATGAAATTTGAAAAATATTTTGTCTTAAAGCGGGAGATCGGTCTCGCCTTGTACGCCCCGTTCTTTTATACAATAAGTTGGATTAGGTACTGGCGGATTTAAGGGGAGGGGCGCTGGAGACGCATGAACCCCTAAAAAATGTTAAAGTTTGATATGACTTGTACTTTGGTACATACATGTAACTAGTCAATACCACTATTACTATGGCTGGTTATATTCTTAAAATACACGAAAACCAAGGAGCTACCGGGGGGTTTGCCCCCTGGGCCCCCATCAGGGCAAAGGTGTGCTTTGCCCTGGACACACTGCCTGAACGAAGCTATGTCCCCAATCGCAAATCCTTTATCAGCCCATGGTAGGGGGTTTAATGTTTAAAGCAACTTTTTATGAGAATTTAACAGGGTAAAAAAATTGTATTAAATCTTCGTGAAAATGCTACAGCTGCTATGATGACACACTTCTTTCGATATTGCACATTTTTTTTATGTCTATCAAAAAGATCCAATGTATTATGATCAGCACGCGAAAAAATTGCGGCCAATTTTATTCTCGGCATCAATTGATTATCTCGTTTGTATCTTGTAAGAAATCTGTACGATACAAAAGAAAACATGGGCCTCGGTGAGGTTAACGCGTTTATTGAGATATCTAAGAACAATTTGGACAATGTACTTTACATGAATGTTAACGATTGTGTTAACACCCAAAACCAAGTGTATCATACAATTCCAGCCAAACCTCGCCACTTGTTTGTTTTCTTCTTGCTAATTAATCATAGATGTTAGTTTTTTCATGTGGTGCAATAACCATTACAATCTTTTAAAATAATAAACGTTTTACTTGACTTTTACAATAATCAAATAATGAACACGAAGAAAAAGCCAGTTAGCTAGTTAAACCTAATCCACCTTTGTTAGCCTTTGCTTTCTTAGGGCTATATGATTATGTATTTTCTCTCAAATAGCTTTGTACAAATCTTCTTTTTGAACTTATTAATTATAATTGTGTAGAATATAATAATAAAATGAAATTAATCTCGAATTATGTAGGGCTTCCCATTGATTGCTCGGTTGCCTTCAAAATCGGAGCGACTAAGATCTTGGATGATGATCTGAGGACACGAAACCTTCGACCAAAAACACATCAAAATAAATGCAAATAGACAGTTTCTGTAGTGCCATATTGACCTGATTTGGATCGGAAAAAGAGGGGAAACACCATATCCCTACACTGACAATTGTCTTGACACAATAAAATTATTGAATGTATTCTTTTGTCTGGTCGTTCGTCCGTCTGAGGTAAGTTAGCTTTTAACGTTTTGACACACATTTTGTAATATATGCACAGGAATAATTTTATCAAAATCTGTTACGAAGCATTCCTGAATAAGCAAGTTCATGTTGTGAAAATGAAGGACTATGCCTGCTTCAAAATGGAAAGGGGGGATATAAGAAGTAAAAATAGTAAAGAAATCATATCCCACTTACTTTGGGCTGGGCTAATATATAATGGATTAAATTATATCTAAGAATGTTTATAAACATGTACCATCCAATCGAGAATTTGATGGCATTTAATTTTTTGTTTGTCCATTTTTCTGTCTATTTGTCTATAATGTTTAATCAGTCTTCTTACTTTAAAATTTGCAAAATGCTAATTTCATTCTTGGCCAAAACTTAGGAAGTTGATGCTAGGACAATTTTTTATCGGTTTAACTATGGTACTTGTACAAGCATTTTATACATTAGCCTTCAAGTTGAGTTTGTCCTTCTTTTGTAAAACCTTTAACCTTGTCCATAACTCTTAGACAGCTCGTGCTAGAGCTTCCATATAAGACATATTTTTCTTGTGACAAGACCCTTTTGTTGTAAACCAGCATTTTTGACCTCTCCATCTTACCTTTGAACTGATATTGAAAAAAAACTCCAACATTCCCTTTATCTTTTAAATGGTTGTTGCAAGGACTTTCTTATTTGGTTTATCTGCTTCGTATGACAAGTACATGGTTGACAACAACTTTTTTAAATTTTGAAGTTTTGACCTTCATTTGAAAAAAAAAACCTTTTGGTCTTGGACTTCAAAACGGGTCGGGGCATTCAGTGTTTATTTACCCAACATATTTTATTTCTTAAAAGGGGAGTCTTTCTTACAGCTTGCTCTTAAACCTCAAAATACTAAATCGATGAAACCATATTATATATAGGTTTTTTGGCTACAACAAAGGGTTTCATTTATTGATGTCCATTCATTTTCATCGGAAAGGTTAACCGCCTTCAAGTAAACGTTTGATCCTTAGCCTAATGAATTGATTTCATTTGGGATTTTTTAAAGTTATAAACGTATTTACATGAAATCATTCCGAGATTAATGTATGCCTATTCTCTACAGAGAAATTGATGGCTCGTTTAAAACTTCTCCCCCCGTAACCATAAAGCAAGCCATTAACTTCTCAAAGGAGATTAGTTACCCCCCCCCCTCTTGAATGGTGGCTGAGAAGCAAACTAGAAATATGTCAGTGGGACATGAATGCCCCGCCGAGGGTATATTAGTAATGCAAGATGAAAATTTGTATAACTGTATGAAATCTG
>NW_026940933.1:0-12660 GCF_032062105.1 Saccostrea cuccullata
TTTTCTTCCAGGGACCTTGAAGTTCCCCAAATGACCTTGGGTTAAGGTCATGACACACCCTTAGGTCATGGGCAATCTTTGTGTGGAGTAGTAGATTCTAATGTCCCTCTGTAAGAAAGATATGGACCGGACACGATTGCACAGACAGACGGACGGACAGACAGCTAGACAGACAGACGGACAAGGTGATTCCTATATACTCCCCCAAACTTCGTTTGCGGGGGGTATAATTACTCGCTTTTATTCTTAAAGTGCTGAAATTTATGTAAAATCTCTTGATCAACCGTCCATTCATGAATTATTAGTCTCGCGATTGGACATTGAAGAGCCAATTCGTGATATTAAGTACTCGCGAAAAATAAGGAATCTACAGTACAGTTAATGCCCTAATAAAACCTTGTGTAATTATTCCAAAGTTCTAAAAGCATTGTGACATCATAAATATGTATAATTATTTTAATGTTAAGGCCATGGTGTCCTAGTTTTAACTGCAGAGATGTGCCAAAAGAAGGTTGAAAATGGCTCATTTTGGAGGTCAAATTTAAAATTCATGTTGCAGGATAAACAAAACTATGTGGTAACTGCCTTGAAATATAAGAGATATTTGGGCTTGGCAAGCTTTGCCCTTTATCACGTTTTCTTACCCTCACCCAAATATCACTTATATTTCAAGGTAGTGACCAAGTATCATGTACTGTAAACCAATTATTATACGCGTCATTTTTTATTCGCGACTGACCGTTAGAGAACTAATCCGCGACGATTTATTTCTGCGAACAAGTGGTCACATTTTTTTATTTCCACGAGTATTTTTGAATCAAATTAAAATTTTATATCCGCCCATAAACTAGGTAAAATGGTAGCGTGAGGTCTGCTTATGCATTATTTAAGATATTCTGTGCATTGCGTCCATTTAAAATCTTATATTTCCATTTCTAATTATTTTCTCTGTGATAACTCTTTGAAAGTTAGGGGTACTTTATTTCTTGATAATTCTGCCGGAATGTAAATTAGGGAGGTCGATAGGTCGGGGGCTAAGGAGGCCTAATACGCATGCAATTCTCGTGCGCATCTGTCTCTGTGTCTGACGCTAAGGAAGCCAAATATGCATGTAAATCCCGTGCGGCTGCCTTTGTGTTTGACGTCGGTTGGCGAGGACTAATGAAATTGGCATGGAAGTCATCATGTGATTTAAATCTATTTATCTACATTTTTAAAGTCTAAATCTACAATTTTATTTCACAATGAAATGGAAATATAAGGAATCACTGTCTAGTTAGGAGGGTATGTCAGGGACATCAACAATAGTGGGAAACATGGGATAATTTAAGCATAACGGGCTTCGCCCGTTATGCAAATTATCCCATGTTTCCCACTATTGTTGATGCCCTGACATACCCTCCTAACTAGACAGTGATTCCTTAAATATCCGCCCCTAAAGTGCATGGGTAAAATGTTTACCATAAGTATACTTCATACGCATTTTCACAACGCTCAAACGAAAATCGGAAAAAAAATCTAGGAGATTAAAATTGATTTAAAACTCTCAATTGTAAAAGTGCCTCGTACTAATTGGGTAATCGACGCTTTCTAAAATCTACATAGCCAAGGGGCAATTATTATAAATGGTTTGGACAGAGCAGGACTGGGTCATAATTAGCCGTAATTAACCAGGCTATCTCTGACTCGTCTGTAACAATAAATGAACACAAGCTGAAATGATTATTGACATTTTAATCATTTTAAAACAAATAGTTTTAGATTAATTTTGCCTTTCGTTTTTATTTTTTCTGAACTGCTTCTTGTACATGTTGTACACTAACAGTAAAGTTTTTTCCGTGATTACTTGTTGAACCGTCGGGATCGGTATTGAAAAAAGGGCAAATGGTTCGCGACGATAAATATCCGCGAGCAGAGGTTACTCGCGGAACTCGCGGATATTTATCGCACGCGTATAATACTTGGTTTACAGTATTTATCATTGCATTAGGCATATTAATGACGACCTTATTTTTTCTAAAAATCACCTCTATATTTTGATTATTGCTATAGACAAATCACTGCTTTCTGTATAGCAATTCAAATTCAAAGTTCCTCTTTTGTCGTAAAAGTAATAAATATTTGTATTTCCTTATCTTGCCCAACCTGATCGAGGTTTTAATGAATCACATTCTGAATTATACAGCATCACAAAATCATGGTGTCTTCTGATCAAAGCCTAAAAAATAAGAGCAGAAAATTATTTTTACCAGAATAATTCTTTTTTGTAGAGTAGTAACACAGTCTTCTTGAACTTTCGAATGTAGATACAAATACTTGTATTTGCTATGCAAAATTACAGTGTAAATATTGTGCACAAGGGACGTGCCTTGTATATGTTATAGTTTTAATTTACAAAGTTCAGTGTGCGAGATCTTTCACCAATTTTTGAAGGCAGTTGCTGTTACTTTTTATAAACTCAACATACTTTTTTATCTCCTGCTGTAGAGAGTCCCACTTCCTTCATCTTTTTCTTGATGTCCCTCTCTGACATCAGATTGTACACTAACTTGGCCATTGGTTTCCTTTTTGGTGTTTGCCTACAGTCATACAATACAAAAAAATTTGATTAACTTGTCACTTAACATGTTTAAAATGGGGAAAAAAATCTATCAACCTTAAACTTAACAGTGTCAAAAAATGAAAAATTTAAAATAGCTCCTATTTTGCAAGGCTAAGTAATAAATCAAGGAGCAAACTAAAGGACGTACAAAACTATTAACACTTCCATTTTTATTTTTTTATGAAAAACATACTTCCTTAGTGCGGACTTTTTCTCCTCTCCTCCAAGACAAATGTCTAGATGGTCATTCATGGCAGATTCTTTTAAAGAAATTCCACAAACAGGGCAAGGAACTGAAATCAATGAAAAAAAATCAAATGCATGTATGACTGAAAATTGTGAAATCAGACTAGCCAATTAAATCAATGGTTCAAGGAAAAACTGAAATCTGACTAACCAATCAAATTGATAAACCAAGGGACAAAGTGAAATCAGTTTTGAAAATCTTATCAATTATCAAAAGTCAATACATAACTCTGCATTAATTCAGTCTGATTGAAAACTTGTCTGATATCATTTAATAAATTAAGCTTTGAAAAGAGATGACAGACTTCTACCATTTTTTTTTAATGTAATGGTTATTTTTAATATCAAGTGTGCATGCAGGGATAGCATGTTTTTTTTCTTCTTAAATTTAATATATTTTTATTTACCAATGGCAATGATAAAGTAAATAAGAATTTCATGTTCTGGAAGAAAATACCAGTATCCGATCCTTTACACATTAACATCACATTTCAAAAAATATGTATATCATGTACTTTACAGGCATGTAAATTTTAAATATCAGTGCAGGGGGGGGGATATTGAAAAAGTGGTAGTACTTCTTCTATATAAAAAAACTTGAAGCCAGTTTTAGCTACAGCTGTACCTTTAAAGCAAATTAACTCTGAGAAATGAATTTCAGAATTAACACTTCAACCTACCCATTTTTCTTGGTGAAGGTGAAAACATGCTTAAATTAGCTGGGCTCTTTGTCTCGGGAGTGGAGAGTCCCCCCGCCTCCTTTAGACCACAGAGTTGTGTACCAGCCTTGGCTTTAGGTGTACAAAATCCTTGATCCACCTCAGTGATGTTCTCCTTATTCTCATTAGATTTTGGATCCACCAAATCTTTTTCACTTTCCTCTCCATCTTCTGATATGAGGTCAATGACATCTCTGTCTTTTGAAGCAATATTATTTTTTGAAATTGGAAGGAAACTTTGAGTCTTTGTTTCTTGCAATGTTTTCTGTGGGAAAAATTTCATAATTCTTTTTCATTGCTATGTTCACAATTTTCTATTTCAAATAGTAATCGTTTAAATAATACTTGTAAATTGTTAAAAACAAAAAAGAACATTTGTTTTTTATTTTGTTATATTGTAGTAATTTAAAGATATACAGATGTGTGCAAAAAGTGAAGGTAATTTTATTTTTTCTCTATATATATTTCATTGAAAACAACATTTTTAAAAATCATTTGAAAAAAGTCAATTTTGTTTCCAATTTAATGATTTAATTATTTCAGTACTTAAACCAGAAAATATGTAGCTGTCTTTCTTTAAAAGATCACTTACATATTTAGTTTTTACTAAAAGATAGTTCATCAATTAACACAAGTTCTAAAATTCAAGATCATGTGACTTAAAAATTCATGTCACAGTTAAATTACAATATTTTTAAAATATCAATGCTGATCAGATAAAAACTATTGCTTTTATCAAGATAGTCAAGTACAACAATTTCTTGGATTATCAAGAAATTTGTGATAAAATTTGTAAAGAAATGTTGTCATACCAGTGATTTTACAAAATATTGTTTTCAATGAAATACCCTAAAATCTTGAAAATAAGCTGCAGCTTATTTTAAGTTTTGGTAAGAAAGTGGGGGCTTATTTTCAAGACCGGCTTATTTTCAAATTGCGGTTTATTATCAATGCAAAAAACTGGTAAGAGAAGAGAGCACTATCATGGTTTATTTTCAATACAATCATTAAATAGAGTGTAATCGAAAGAAAAAGAACTACTGGTTCTATCTAAAATTAAAAAGTCATGAATATAATAAAATAAAAAAATTACAATAATACTTTGTTCAGTATCTTGCGTGTAGAAAAATACTTTAAAAGTGGAAAGTTTGAGGAGGACGAATGACTTAAGCTCGTCAGTTTTCTCTCGTCTATTTTGTATTCATTGGCATTTCCCGGTGTACTTTCTTTAGGTCTAAAGGTGTAATCAATCGTGTACTTTATATTTTGAGAATGCCGATCCCGAAAAGTTAATTTCATTGTATACAGCATATAAATTTACATGAAACATAAACTTGTTTTTAAAAAGTAAAAATAATATATAACATATCCACTTGCAATTGAATCACTTGATAAATTAATCAAACAAACACAAATTTAAACAACTCAATTATACGGTACATTGAAATGTAATTACTACCAAGCTCTGCCGATCAGCAGGTTTCTTGCCTCGGGCAGTATTACCTGACAGTTAAATGCTTTACAAACATCCTTTTATCCATTTACTTATTTATAATTATAACAACTTTAAACACATCATTAGCTTGTACAGGTCTAGATGAGATAATTATTGTTCTGACAATTTCATGAAAAAAATTCACCATGTTTGCTGGTTCCGCGATGTAATTTTTTTAGCCAGCGTAACATGATTACTGGTAAAATAACTTAACTTTATAAACAACCCTTTATTATTAATTTTACATACGTTCATTAGTAGCCACAGACTACAGACTTCGTACTATGACATCATCACTCGTACTCGTTCGTACTTATTTTGCACAGTAAAAAAATCGTCAAAGTTTTCACTCGTCAAATTTTTAAGACGAGGAAATCATCAAACATTTAACATCTTTCCTAAATGGCATTGTCATGACCGGCTTTATTTCAAAACTGGCTTATTTTCGAGTAATTTTTAATGCAAGAAATAGGTGGCTTATTTTCAAGATTTTAGGGTATATAGAGAAAAAGTAAAAATTATCTTCACTTTTGGCACACATCTGTACATATACTGACCAAAGTACTGCCCCATGAAGTATTACAATAAATATATAACATAATACTAATACATGTATATACAATGTATTTCAATATTAATGAAATAAAATAAATCTTTGTTAACATGGTTAAGGCCTAAACTCAAATGGTTACCTTGTTCAAATTCCAGTGGCTACCACCCTTTTCAGTTGAATGTTTTGTTGTTATTTCAAGTAAATGGGATCTAAAAGAAATTTTAAAATTCATTTTTTAAAACAAACAGCAAATGATTCCCAGGGTAAATACTTCTAATGTTATGTTTTAATTAATACCACTGTTATACAGCGAGATTTGTTCTAATCTGACACCTTTGCAGCCTGTTTCACTGTGAATTCTAGCTGCCCTCTATTTTAAAAATTTACTCATTTATTTTTTATCTTTTTTACTGTTGTTTTATGAATGACATTTTGAATATAGCTTTTCCAAAATACTTATGTTTTAAAACACAAATAGTATGAAAATATAAGACACATCGCATGGATATAAAAGACAAAGCATTTATTTAATGACATATATTTACCTGATGGATTTAAATTGTAATATCACATCATCTATCAGCCTGTTGTTTCTTAAATTATTCTCACAAGCGCCCTTAAGATATATTGAAATAAAAATTAAAAATCATTTTCAGTTTATACATTTAATATGGAATTATGGATATATATTGTGATAAGACCCAAAATAAATTCACAAATTACACTTTTTACTTTACATGCACAAAATTGTCAAAAGAACAATGCAGTTCAATTACATGAAAGTTTCACAGTAGTAAGGATATGTATTTCGTAGTATACACATAATGTGTAAACCATTTTAGGTAGGCTGTCTTTCATAATGAATTCAGAAATTTAATTATTAGATGGAAAATTAAAAAAAACAAGAGGCCCACGGGCCTTATAGGTCACCTGAGCATTATGCAACAACTTTCCAGTTATTGAATTTGATTCATGTTTTAAGCCAGATGCTATATGGCATTCACAATTTTGAAAGAGGCACCATTGATACACTTAGCAGTTGCTTAGCTTGGTTACTGAGTACCCATACCCAGGGTAGGGGAACAATATTGCATTCCAACTAATCAGTAATATTCAGCAATAATTCAATAATCAGTAGTGCCCCTAACACTGTGACATAAACCCCTGACCCTAGGTCCAAACATTGCACAAATTTTAAAAAGGCACCCTTAAAATTGCCTATCAAAAAATAAATAAATGTTTTATAAATATAAATGAGCAGATTTCAAACAATTATTCATTTTCAGTATATAAGTAGAGCCTCCCCCCCCCCTGACCCTGGGGCCTTGAATTCACAATTCTGCAAGATTAGGGCCCTTGCTCATCATAACTATTTAGGTAGTTCATCTGTTTCATACCCAGAGACAGAGAAGAAAATTTTCAAAGATTTAATGTATTTTCACTATATAATCAATAGAGCCCCACCCTAACACCAGAGCCCCTTACCCTGGGGCCATAAAATTCATAATTTTAGAAGAGGCATTTTTGCTCATCATAACTATGTACTTAGTTGGTTTATTTAATACCTAGGAGCAGAGAAGAAGATTTTCAAAGAATTCATGAATTTTCACTATATAATCAATAGAGAGCCCCACCCTAACACCAGAACCCCTGACCCTGGGACCATAAAATTCACAATTTTGGTTGAGGCACTCTTGCTCATCATAACTATGCAATTAGTTAGTTTATTTAATACCTAAGAGCAGAGAAGAAGATTTTCAAAGAATTCATGCATTTTCACTATATAATCAATAGAGCCCCCCCCCCCCCAAACACCAGAACCCTTGACCCTGGGACCATAAAATTCACAATTTTGGTTGAGGCACTCTTGCTCATCATAACTATGCACTTAGTTAGTTTATTTGATACCTAGGAGCAGAGAAGAAGATTTTCAAAGAATTCATGTATTTTCACTATATAATCAATAGAGCCCCCCTCCCCCTTTAACACCAGAACCCTTGACCCTGGGGCTATAAAATTCACAATTTGGGTAAAAGCACTCTTGTTCATCATAACTATGCACTTAGTTTATTTAATACAAAGGGGCAGAGAAGAAGATTTTCAAAGAAATCATGTATTTTCACTATATAATCAATAGAGCCCCACCCTAACACCAGAACCCCTGACCCTGGGGCCATAAAATTCACAATTTTGGTAGAGGCACTCTTGCTCATCATAACTATGTACTTAGTTGGTTTATTTAATACCCAGGAGCAGAGAAGAAGATTTTCAAAGAAATAATGCATTTTCACTATATACTTATTTAGCCCCACCCTAGCACTAGAAACCCTGACCCCAGGGCCATGAATTTCACAGTTTTGGTAGAGGACTCAATGCTGATTACAATCATGCAAACAGTTTGACTGCTTGATGTCCAGGAGTAAAGAAGAAGATTTTTAAAGATTGCATTAATTTTAGTGGTTTTGGCCCCACCCCTCAGGCCCCAGGGGGGCAGGGATCATGAAATTCATAATTTTTGTTCCCCTTCACCCATAAATGCTTTGTGCCAAATTTGGTTGAAATTGGTTCAGTGGTTGCAGAGAAGAAGCTGAAAATGTTCAAATGTTAACACACGACGCACGACGGACGACGACGGACGAAAACGGATAGCAATAGGTCACCTGAGTTTACTCAGGTGACCTAAAAACAAAAATTTTTTTGTCTAATGGCTAAGGTATATCATTATTTTGGATAAAATAATGCGAGAAAAATAATCATTCATTAATACATGCCTATTCATGTAAGATAGTGAAATTCCACCTTATGGCCAAGATTCATGGTTTACGACTTGGCAAAGCCTCTTCCTAGATCGTGAATCTTGTCCCCTCAGTGGAATTTCACTATCCCACTTTTGTAGAAATGAATGATTCTATTATTCTCCTTAAGCCAAGGGAAACAACTGCTATGCTGACATATCCATTCATTGTAACACAATTTGACATACACAATTACACATATGCATGTATCAACAATATTGTACTTACACTATTACAGATCGGACACTTGTTTGTGTGAGATAAATGTTGTCTAATGCA
The DNA here is from genome assembly GCF_032062105.1 of Saccostrea cuccullata. Lineage (NCBI taxonomy): Eukaryota > Metazoa > Mollusca > Bivalvia > Ostreida > Ostreidae > Saccostrea > Saccostrea cuccullata. The sequence goes on from NW_026940933.1 coordinate 8,690, forward strand.
GAAAGAACAGACTGTAAAAAGACAATAAATGGATAATAATCCATCAATTAGTCAGAATTTTGAGTATTTAATTCACAGTTTAATATATGCTCAAAATAATTACGATGTAGTAGTGCAGAAAAATTCCCATTCTTAAATAATTTAATATTATCGATGAAAGTTTTATTTCTGGAAATATGTTTTTGTGGAGTTTTGCTTCATAGGCAGAACTTTTCTCCATTGAGAAGTTTGTGGCTCATATTATTTTAATACTTGATCCCCCTCGGTATTTAAATGAGCCATCAAATTATCAACTGAGAAAAATGCAGAACTTTTCATTAAATATGTGCTTATAAACATCTGAGTTAAACTGATAAACATTGTTAAGTCTGGTTTTCTCGTCTTAAAATATTTCACTGTCTTATTATTCTTACATGTGTGTGAACACTCAGGCAGAATCATTGCAGTGTGTATAAAATCATAACAGATTGGACACCTCAGGAGGCTGTCTATCTCCTGCAAGAAAAATATGAATTTTAAGGTTATGATAACAACTAAGGACTTACACTGTATATGCCAACTAAATATATAACCAGGTCCAGCACAATACCCCGATAAAGGTATATAGTTTGATAAGGCTATAAAGCTTTATCAAGGCTATAAAGCTTTATCAAGGTATTTAAAATACCTTGATCAAGGTATTTTATGTAATGAAAATTCAAAAAAATTCTTCAAAAATTAAATACTGAAAGTAGAGTTCTGAGTTTTTGTCAGTGTGTCTACTCGTGCATGAAAAACACTCTGGTATCAAAAAGAAAGCATAAAATAACGTCTCCTCACACGACATGTTTTTCTACTGATTTCATTGTGTTTGTGTACTTTACATGCATGGGACCCATTGGGTGAATTTACTGACAACAACTCAGAACTCGACTTTCAATAATTAATTTTTAAAGAATTTTTTTGAATTTTCATTACATATAATACCTTGATCAAGGTATTTTAAATACCTTGATAAAGCTTTATAGCTTGATCAAGCTATATACCTTTATCGGTGTATTGTGCTGGACCTGATAACATAAAGCTAACTTAAATATAGAATAGAATAGAATTATTATTTATTACCAAATCAGGGTCCATTGGGCATAAACATATAACATATATAATAACATATAAACATAATAAAGTATTAGACAGAATACAACATATGGTGAAGAGCAATTCTTCTATATTAAGTATATACATATATGAGTCATTATCAAAAATCGCCAAAATTTCGGTCACAAGCTGATAAAAAAGTATATGAAGTAAAAACAAGAGTCCCAGAGGCCACAGCGCTCACCTGAGCACATCGGGCTTGAATTTACCCCCCCCCCCCCTCCAGGCGTTCATCATTTGAACAAACTAGAATCTACACTACCTGAGGATGATTCCATATAAATATCACTAATCATAGCTTTGAAGTACTTGAAAAGAAAATTTTAAAAGGTCTCTCTATATATCCCTATGTAAAACTTGGGTCGGCCATTTTGGCCCCACCCTTGCCCCAGGGGTCATGATTTGAACAAACTTGAATCTACACTACCTGAGGATGATTCCACATGAGTTTCATCGTTCCTGGCCCAGTGGTTCTTGAGAAGAAGATTTTTAAAGATTTTTCCTATATATTCCTATGTAAAACTTGGGTCGGCCATTTTGGCCCCACCCTTGCCCCGGGGGTCATGATTTGAACAAACTTGAATCTACACTATCCGAGGATGATTCCACATGAGTTTCATCTTTCCTGGCTCAGTGGTTCTGGAGAAGAAGATTTTTTAAAGATTTTCCCTATATATTCCTATGTAAAACTAGGGTCGGCCATTTTGGTCCCACCCTTGCCCCGGGGGTCATGATTTGAGCAAACTTGAATCTACACTACCTGAGGATGATTCCACATGAGTTTCATTTTTCCTGGCCCAGTGGTTCTTGAGAAGAAGATTTTTAAAGATTTTTCCTATACATTCCTATGTAAAACTTGGGTCGGCCATTTTGGCCCCACCCTTGCCCCGGGGGTCATGATTTGAACAAATTTGAATCTACACTACCTGAGGATGCTTCCACATGAGTTTGATCTTTCCTGGCCCAGCGGTTCTGGAGAAGAAGATTTTTTAAAAGTGCCATTAATTTTTAATAAATTCATGATTATCTCCCCTTGGAAATGGGCGTGGCCCTTCATTTGAACAAACTTGAATCCCCTTCACCCAAGGATACTTTTTGCCAAGTTTGGTTAAAATTGGCCCAGTGGTTCTTGAGAAGAAGATGAAAATGTGAAAAGTTTACGCCGACGACGACAACGACAACAACGACAACGACAGACAACGGACAAATTTTGATCAGAAAAGCTCACTTGAGCCTTCGGCTCAGGTGAGCTAATTATATAAATTTTCATATTACTATTTAGAATACATCATTCTGTAGTTGGCAGAATATTAATTTTATAGCTGTGTGATATATTTAAAGAAAAAATGCATTGATAATAGCTCAAATTAGCACATTTTGTGATGTCACACACTCCTTTCCATTGAATTAACAAGTGTTTTATGGCATATGTTGTTCATTTTCTTTTCATTTTTTTCCTTGTATGCCTTAAACTGTTCATAATAAATGCCATAAAAACACTAAAATTGTCCTAATTAAGCTCATCTTGTAAATAAAAAGACTAAAAGGTGTGTCCCACAAGTTTTTGTCTCTCCTGTTACGCCAATGAAAAGCAAGAAAATAGAAATATTTAGAATTTACTTTTCTGGGTTTCATTCTTACCATTAGCCTTGGTTACATTTGCATGTTACTAGGTTGTTAATGTAATTTTTTTAAATTTGATAAGTTTGAATAAAATGTCCAAAATATAACTACGATTTACGCAGTAGAAAAAAATGACGTCCGTACTGTTACATTGAAATAAAGCTTAAACAATGGAGTTAAACAATTTTAACTTCTTTAACAAAATAACTTAAACATTTTGCTTCAAACCTACTGCATCATCAGCTTGTATGGTAAGCAATAAGGAAAAAAATGACCAAATATAGAGCAATTGTCTACCCTGTTATATGTCCATCCTGTTACGTGTTAATTTGTAACAGTAAAGACAATTTTTGTAACAGGAAAGACTAACATTAAAGAAAATGTGGATTTTAGACCTATCTCATCATTAACCAAGAAATTTATTGCATGATTTTTATTAAAATTGAAGTAAGTAACACAAATACACCTTGAGTAAGGATTCATTGTTTCTAATTGTTAATTGAAACATAAAAAGTGATTATGTAACAGGAAAGACATAGCATATTGTAACAGTACGGACAAATTTTGCTTAAATCAGAAAAAAATGTGGACTTTTATTCATTTGTCAGATTTAATATTATTTTCATTTTATTACTTTGTAGTAATTATTTTATTTTTTATTCTTTTTTCAACTATGAAAAGATAAGTTTTGATATTAAAGGACTTCTAAATATGATTCTGTAACAGGAAAGACGGGCATTGCTATAAAATAAACAATTTTTGAGACCTTTTTTTTCTTATTAGCACAGTATAATATAAATTCAATATATTATTATGTTTATTCACCAATCAAGGGCCCGCAGGGGGCATGAACAATTATTACAAAATGATAACATTGATTACAATTCTATATTAAGGATAATGTAACATGACTTGTGATTAAGTTTGACATTGAGAAGTGCATCACCACACTGGATCAAAAGCATAGAAACCATAGAATGATAAAAGAAAACACAATTAAATAAAAATGATAGATATAAGGTAAATTAAAAAAAAAAAAAAAAAAAAAAAATCTTGTAGTAATGGCAGTACTCTAATATAAAACTAGTGCATCTTGAATACAAAGGGCACCAGGGGATGATACCTCTACACAGCCAGTCTGGCAAACCTGTACCCTAAGTATTGAAGATGGTCATTCAAAAAAAAAAAAATCATTTAAGTATTAACAGAAA
>NW_026940934.1:0-12382 GCF_032062105.1 Saccostrea cuccullata
TAATAGGTTAGCTATCTTATATCGTATCGGATGGATATAGCATTTTCTAGGAAAATATTATATTCTCTACCATCTACTGACCCAAATTCTTATATACTGTGTCTGGAGAAGATTGATTAATTGATAGATGGATTATATATTGTTTAACGTCCCTCTCGAGAATTTTTCACTCATATGGAGACGTCACCGTATGCCGATGAAGGGCTTCAAATTTTGACCTTTACTCGACACTCGGAGCCATTGAGGGATCTTTATCGTGCCAACGCCTGCCGCTGACACGGGGCTTCTGTTTTTTAAGGACTCATCCGAAGGACCTGCAACTTTCACTTTAAAGTGCCAAGCGCATCGCAAAGGAACATTTGCTACCCATTTTTTATCGACTAAGGTCAGTCGCGGCCGAGATTCGAACTCACGACCTCCCGATCACGGAGCGAGCGGCGCTCTACCGACTGAGCTACCGTGAATGGCTTTGTCTGGAAAAGACAAACAAACTTTATTTTTAGGAAGACCTTACTGTTTTCTATGTTTTATATACTGTGCTGTAAGACACTGTCTTCTGCAATCCAATTTTGTCTTCCACGGCATGTCTGATTTGACAAGTTTCATAAGCTATCTACACAACACTGGAAATGCGACATTTACTGTAGACATCTAAAATTTTGCAAGTTAGTCATTGACCCTCGATAAGCGAGAAAAATTTTAGTTATTGCTCCTTTTAATATTAATGAATACAATTACATGTACACTAGACAAAATTGCGAACGCTCCACTTATTAATTCTTATTTGTGAGTTGAACATTTGGCAGATCGGTACTAGTGTATATAAAACGCCATTATGTCCAAATCAGTGGGGGTGACAAATGTCTTGATTATACGAAAAGACACTTGAATAACCTTGTCTGAAAACCAATCTCCAGCTGTGCACTGCGGTGGTCTGTGAGGTTGCCACAGGAGTAGTCTCCTTGCTACAAATCAAATAGCAAACAAACATTGACTCCAATATCACCTAGTAATCATCCGGTGCCTTAGTGTCCATACCAAATCCACCCAACTTCCGGTTGACCTAGTTTTGTGGAACAATTTTCAAATTATTAGATGCCGTTAATTAATGCCGTGGCTATCTATTGTATTGTTTGAAACGATTTATATCAGTGGAATTCATGAGCCTTTTTATTGTTTTCATTTTACAGTTTTCTCTAAAGGAAACCCAGACACGCAGATGCTCCTCTAGCATATAACGCCGCATACGGTATAACTTTTTTCTGAGTTTTTAATCAGCACGAATGTAAAGACCATTAATTCGAAGAATTAAATTAATTTTTTGTACGTCGAAAATGGAATAGAATTTATTTTAATTTTTCTATGATTTGGTCACACTTCCGTAAACATTAGTTATTTATAAGGTTTGACAGTAATATCCTTTTTTTTACTTAAAGAAACATATTTATATAACAAATACATCATAAAGAAGTTTTTAAAAGTAAAAGATACATTCTGTTAGATGGTACGTTAGCAATTTTGTCTATTTTATACGCTAGAGAATAAAATAATTGCGAGCACACTGTCTCCCGTAATTACGCAAAAATAAATTTCTTGCGAATAAAAAGTGATTTACAGTATCCATAATACAAAAAAAAGTAAATTAAACCAACTATTATTCACAACATCCCTTTTTTGCAAATTTTACTGTTTGTAATTATTGCAACTAAGGAAAAATCCCTTAAAATACATAACAAAAATGATTGATTCGCGTCGCCAAATATTCACGCCTTAAAAGGAGGTCATAATATAAAACTTGTAGATATTTCTCGCACGCGAAAAAAATTAGTTTACAGTATTTTGAACCAATTATTGAATTATGAGTTATATGGGCAATATGCCTCCGAGTTACCTTTTCATGTTTTTCGTACTCTTTAACTTTTTAAGATCAATTAACATTCACCATTTCCGGGGGTCTATTTGTGTGGGCGATTCTCTTCAGTTTTAACTTTGATATCTTCTCTATGCATCTCTTGAGGAAGAATGGCAGAGTGGCACATGTACATAAAATTTTTTTATTTGATAGATCTTAAAAATATCCCCTTTAAACTATGGGGTCAGCACTGAAAGACCGATATTAGCTCTTATTTCAAATATCTAGTTTTTTAGTTGTTTTTTTTTTATGAAAATGAAACTGAAAAATTGACCCCATCTAGAAGTTTTATTGCCCAAGAGCCTGACAATGTGTAATTCAATACAAGACATAAAGCAAAAAAAGTTACGTGATTCTCAAAGTAAAAAAATACGTGAAACTGATTTTTTTTTCACTTCTGACATATGATATACTCTGTAAGAAAGAAAACAATTCTCAAATAAAAATAACGTTTGTTGATGTTTGATTGGACATTTCAGCAGATTCCGGTAGACTGAGTCCAGGTAGACTCTATTCTTTGTCCACTGATTTCATTTTTTTTTTTTTGCTCTCAATATTATGGATTTTTCGACTTATTTATAGACTTGAGGATTTCACTGATAATTTTTAACTAGAAAAAATGGCTTCAGACTGTCTGTTACAGACGTAAGAGATATCTTGTTTCTTTTTCTTAAACGTTTATTACTGATCTTACGTACAGTGTATATGAATAAAATGAAGTAAAAATTCCATTTGTTGCTTTATAAATTAAAATTCTATATCAAGCTTTTAGTCTACATCAATTTTCCATTACCACACTGCGGTAAAGTGTTTTTAATACTAGAAAATCTTTATTTTATCTTTTAATTATCAAAAGAATAATTGATAAATTTTGTTTTGATGTTTTTTTTACCTTTGTGAGAGAAGTTAAATCGCTGCTGCATCGAAATATTGCTATGAAACTAATTAAATTTGAATGAAAACTGTGGTCAAGAGAATTCTTTAATGTTCAATCATTGAACAAGACAATTTTAGGAAAACACGGCGGATGTGACCGGTGGGCAAGGAATGCTTACTCTTTTATTGCACCTGATCACGCCGGATGTTTGGGAGGTGCTTGTTTCCTCCGCTCCTTTTTTATACTGTTTAATGGACTTTTGAGCTCGATAACTACATGTTTGTTGTTTCTGAAAATTTTTTATTCATATGTGGCTTAACAATAGACTGATTTAAAATGTTTAGATTTTTCTTTGAAAAAAAATTGGCACACAATTCAAATAAGAATCTATTTTAGTTTTTGTTTACAAAGTAAATTCAGTTTAATATGTTGACCAATTAAAGGGGGAGGAAATAAGCACCTCCTTCAAATTCGCCTGGTCTTAGAAGCCTGTCAATCATCTGAAATTAAGCCTGGGATTGGATACTTTGATTTGACTGACATTTAGTTTGCTGCTGTTGTGTATATCTTGTGTACCTTGTCTGGAGATCGTGTCGCGACCATCTAATTAACTTTCAGGCTTTTGATGCCTACCGCACATGCCAACGTGATAAAGAAGCAATCAAATCGTTCTTTTCTTTTTTAATTCATAAGAATATGCAATAAATATTTATGACAAGAAAAATCATGGCTATATAATATATCTTATATAAATTCAATTTTAAAAGGGAGGATTTCACGATTACAATCGATAATTTTAATTTCGGTGTCAAAACATGAGTAAACGTACATTTATTCCTCCATTAATTAACAAAATAAACCGACCTGCGTTTGAAGCTAGTATCATGGAATTAAATAAGATTATTTTTTAAAACAAGTATGACAACATTGTAACATTGTTAATGAGTAAAGCGAATTTCTATTTTTAAGACAAACCTGTACGTGTCGCTTTTCTTCGAGACATGGTGACGAAGTTACGGTATTATAATAAGTTTTAGAAGAGAAATTACTTGGAATATAACATATTGCTTTGTATTTAATGTTTGAAATAAATAATGAATCCCGAAAGAAAAAAAAAACGATGCAGATGATTCCATTCCCGTTTCACCCATAGCTGTTGGGGATTCAACCCCGGTCCGAAGTCCTGGCCATTTTTACAGACCATGCGTTATGGAAAAATCAAGTAGGGTTTATCTTAAAGAGATATTTATTTAGACAATAATATTTCTACTACAACATTTATTCTCAAAACATCGTTTCTAAGTTTCATTGTTATTCACCGAGAGACTGTTTTATGATTCACTTTCTTCTTTCGTTTTGCGTAGACGACGTGTAATTTGAATTACTTCCCTTTTTGTCGCCAGATTACAACGACAGATTTTGGTGCTAAATGTATTTTCGTTATAACACTTCATTAAGAAACATACTGTATATAAAAAATGTCGAATTTGTTAAAAATATTAATTATTTTAAAAGAAAGAAATTGAGAAGGATTCTGTCTGCAACAAAAAATGCTTTATTTCGCATTTCAATTCATGAGCTAAACATGAGAAAAAAACGGCCTCGGTTTACAAAGTCGTAGGAAAACGCATACAGGTAATACACTCAGGTAACATCCTGTGTATATAGGTAGTATACGCAAGCCAGCGTCGTTCCCTCGGGGCTTCTCAGCCGCTTCGATTAAGCTCCACCCCACACCAAACTTACCTGAGGAAAACCGTACGGTTGAAAACCTCGGCCTTTAAACTATGCCCTGCCAAGTCTTAAGAAGTGGGATTATATCGATTCATGATTTTTTTTTTTTTTTTTTTTTGTAAGTTTAAGAATGTTGGTTTTTAATGGCCAAATATAAAAAATAGTTAAATTTTTGGACAGAGGAAAATCGTTCCCAAGATTGTTACGGTGAATATCCCCTGCCGACAGGTCACACCTGCCGAGTGTTCCTTGAAATGATCGGGAAATAACAGGAAAAATCCATGGACAACTTACTGCGTAAATAATGCCTTGCAATCAGTATGAATAAGGTCAGTCACCATTTAACTTTATCATATTTGCTATATTTAAAGGGACACTTGCATTTTTGCATTTTAGAAAAGTCATTTGAAGTACGTGTAATGTTCTTGGTAAAGAACAAAAATTTTTATTGCTAAGTTAGATGTATTGGGAAGTAATTCTTCTAAACTGTTCACTGTATTATCTTAATTATGAAAGGCATGGAAAAAAAATTATTTCCTATTTTCGTTTTTTGGCCCTATCAAGAATATTTGGTATCGTAAGACAACCTTTTTAAAAATTCGCTACATATCCTACTTTTTATAAAACAATAGCTTGATAAACTGAAAGTGCGTTGAGGTCCATTTTCGTTGGAAAAAAGTTAGAAATAAGGAAGTATTTTTCCTGACTACATGTATATGTTGGACATCTTTAATGTATTATAATGCTTTCTATCATTTTTTTTTTACATTTTTAAAGAGACATCGATATACAGCGTATCTCAGAGTAAGTGTATAAAGGATTGTGTCTTATTTTGGGGACTCAGAAAGAGGTGGTAATGAGAAGAGATACTATGGATCTCGTCCATATGGTGGAGATTTTTAGATGGTCAAATATTCAGTTCCGTTTTAAGTCTGATGGAAGTCGCAGAGAAGGATTCAGCTGTAAAGGATCAGACGTAGACGTTATGCTGTGGTCTAAAGACCATAAAGTTATCTGGGACATGGAACAATCACACAATTACAATAGAGATAAACATAAACTGCTTCTCTCTGATTGCTCTGAAAGTCCGCCAGGATATACGCAGCTAGTTTTAATAACACGAACATATATGGAAAGCGTGTATTTTGCATGTATTAATAGGAATGACAGAGTTTTCATATCTAGTCTGCACTCCGAAAAATAACACTTTCTGGCTTATTTCCAGGTTTTACGGAATATGGACCATGTAACAGTGGTATTATTTCCGATATGGATGTTAATACTGTTCATTGTATTGCATCTGATACTTGGCCTCCATCTGCTTTCCCATGGATAGCCAGATCTCAAGCCTGGCCGGGATTTAAAACAGTTGAAATAGTGAAACGAGGAAGTCACGTCGTACCAAAAGGACACAAACTAGGAAATCATGAGTTTGAGGAATGGAGAAATCGAATCTCTTTTGCTCTTGCAGAACAAAAACTTGTGTACTCAATGATCCACTGTCAGTTTTTAACCTATGGTTTGCTCAAAATGTTCCTAAAAGAAGTAATAAACGTTGGACTATGTCCGTATGATCAATTACTGAGTTCATATCACATGAAAACAGCAGTTTTCTGGGTAATTCAGCAAAACAGAATTCGTGACTGGTGTCCACAAAATCTGCCAGAGTGTTTCTCGGTCTGCTTTAAGTATATCCTAAAATGCGTTTATGTAGGAGTTTGTCCAAACTTTTTCATTCCCGAAAACAACATGTTTTTAAGTAATATACAAGGGAAAGCACAAATTGATTTATTTCTAAGACTATATGCGTTGTATGAGAAAGGATTGGCATCTTCGCAGTCTGTCTCTCAATTTGTCCCTATATTCATTTGCTTCATAATCCTAGTCAGTTTATCTAGATGAACGAATACTTATCCACAAGAACTAGCGAACTAACATTCTACGACCTGGGATTATGCACATTTATTTACTTAGTAACGACAATCTGCCCCATTGCACACAGACATTTCAAATACTTGACCAATGACACAATATCAAGTCACCCTTTTACAAAAAAATTGTTTACCACTGTTTTTCAAAGCTCTGCATTTTTATGACACAACCAGTGCTCTCACAAAAGTAGAAATAAATTCAAATATACAACAGACAAAATGTCCAGATACATGCTGACTCTAGTTGTAAAATTTGGTAGAGTTCCTGAAAGGTTGTTTTTATAAATGTATTTTTACAGGACATGCAGATACTTGGAAGCTTTATCCAATCTGGAAATTACTAAGGTCAAGCTACATCAGATATGTGTCAGGGACATAAAGCAATACTTAAAAGAAAAAGAAATCGATGCAAGCAAATTAGAGAAACGAATCTGGATTTATAAGAGAAAAATAGTTGAGGCAGGGCTAATAAATCTTGAAAAGGGCATATGTTATATAAGAGAATTATTTCTTGAACAGCAAAATAGTTTAAATAGCCTCGAAGATTTTAACATAATGTTTAATCCAGCCATTCTTTAATGCACATGCTGGAGTTCTTGTGCTACATACAAACTGATCCAGAGAAAGCATAATCAACATTACAAGAACTTCAGTCGCTAGAATCCCCATCTGTAATGGAAGGAGACATATCATGGCAGATTTTAGGAATCTGTCAACAAATGTCTGGAAAATACAGGTCAGCTATATATTCGCATTTGTTTTCGATGAAACAAGATCCCGTTAGCTTTGATTAATGAGACAACAATCTATTTTTAGAAAAGTTTTATTTGGTCGTGTTTGATAAATATTCTAGTACAATATAAAAATAAATACACCACGCGTATAAACAAATGTTATTAATCAAATAAATTAAACAAGAAGACAAACAGACTTCACACTTATCTTATCTATTAACTAACATATGAAAACGTTTCCTACTGTTAAGTGAACTTGTTCCAGTTATATTCAAATAAAGACTTGTTTCAAAATCAACTAGCAAAATTAATGAACTTTGCGTTTGTGCAGCAATATAAAAAAATATGTGGTATCATATCCATCTTAAAAATGTTTATAAAATAATTACAGTGTATTACACTTATTGTCTTTCTAATTAGATAAATTACGTTACAAAATTTTTTAATTAAATTGTCATTTTTACAAGGACATATAATTGCTAATAAACTTATTGTTATTCTTATACAAATTGCTGTGTTTTATTCTGCAAATTAACAGTATGAGCTTTTCTATGTAAGTGTTATTTGTTAGCGGTAAACTTTCACTGACAAATGGTTCGTAACATATGTTAGGGTTGCCCGCGTGGCGCAGTGGTTAGAGCGTCTGCTCTCTAGGAGTTGATCCTTACGTTGCAAGTTTGAATCCCACCGTGTAACGTGGAGACCGGTCATTCGGCTGTGACCGTATAATGGAGGTCCAGTGTCGCAGTATGCACTGGCATGAAAAAGATCCCTTACTCTTCAATAGCCGCGCGGCCTACTATTTGATAAAAATTTGCAGCTTTTCACCGGCAAGTGGTGGCGTTTCCATATAAGTGAAAAATTTCCGAGAAAGACTTTAAACAACATACAAACAAATCTACACAGATGTTAGGAAGTCTAGAAGAAATGTCTTTCATTCATTCGAACATTTGTTGACTTCGTAGGATGGAAACATTTTCTGCTTGAAACGATCATCGAAGCAAAAAAGAGTAAATAAGGATTACAGGCAAAGTTTAGGAGTCCAAGCAGGAAAACAATGTCATGTGCGTATGGATAATGGTTTCCTGAAAACATACTGTGTTCGAAAGAAAATGATTTAGATAATCCAACTATAAAACATGTTATTCGGAAAATTTGAAAGCACGTGAAAATTAATAATATAATGGATATTATAATATGCATTTTTCTATTGATGCCTTTGGTGGTAGAAGAATGTTTAAGGGCTTTCATCTTCAACATATGTATGGTAACAATGGCACATATAGACAGCAGCCCCGAGACTGCAATTCTTGTAGAAAAGCTTGCAATTGAACGGATTCTTCCTTCATCTGTAGAAAATTTACCCTGTCCTAAAATCATTATTAATATAGATGCTGAAAACAGTGAACAGAAAATCCATATCATGATAGAGCATCTTATAACCATTATCCTTGTTAGTCGTATTTTGGCCTTTAAAGGATGGACTGTTAATAAATATCGTATCAAACAGAGGAACACGATGTGTGCACTTGAGCTAGTATAAATCGTTTCAGTCAGAAAATACACTATAATGAACGCTAAAACACATTCGGACGAGATATATTTATTTCTGATATACAAAGGAAGGTTGGAAAATCTACTCAGACAAACATTGATAATATTTAGAAGGTCTGGGACTGCAAGGCAAGCTATAGCGATGTATGTAGGAGTATGGAACTTTTTATCACACAAAATTTTGAAGATGGTGGCAGAATTTCCAATGAAACCAAGAAAACCAATTATTAATCCTAGTACCACGATACATTTATCAAATCCATCTGAGGTAAGATTACTGTTTTCGGAACTGAACAAATAGAATTTGATGGAATTAGTCCCAGGCATGTTAGGATAGTTGTAATCAGCAGGGAATTTGCTCGTTTCATTCCAACGATTTTGAAGAGTTTGTTCTATTGACGATGAATACCAAACTGTATGGATTTCTTTCGCTGCTTTCTCTTCAGCAAATCCTGATACATTCCATCTGAGATTAGTCGATGAGCTTCCCATAACTTCTTTTTTATAGAATGTTATTTCTTTTGAAAAATCTGTGTATAAAAAAAAAACAATAATGACATGTCCAATACAGATTGTTTACAGTAAATGTGTACTGACTTATTTTAAACATACACCTACTAAAAAAATCTACACATTTTATAAAAAATGAATTTTAATTCCACATACCCGTTTTTTGTTTTCCTACATTGGACTGATTTATAAATATTGGCTCCCGATCAATGTTATGAAAGTTAACAAGACCTGCATGAATATATACATTATAACCCTACGCTTACTGCATGTATATCATTTCCTATTGGAAAGAGGGTTATGTTATATTTTGGTTTTCCCTAATACACGTCATGCTGTGAAAGCTATATTTAAATGTCTTTTTTAGCATTAAACACGAACTTGTTCAAAAGTGCACCAATATGGTCCAAATTATCAATATATTGCTAAAATAGCTAGAGATGAAGAAGTATTGAAATACATCAAATCAAAAAAGTTAATAATTCTTTTTCGTGTTTCAATTAAATATTTTCTAAACACACATTCCCTTAAGCCTTTATTAACAATAAACAGAGGAAGACTTATACTTGTTTCTCATAAACATTTAGTCGGAGTCTAAAGCTGAAATCTTCTCAAAGGTGTTTGTACAGTAAACTATGTGCAAAAATACTATATTATAGGAGTTTTATGAAGAGAATTACTTTTACATTTGACAGCTGACTTTCACATTATAATAACTGGAGTTGGTCTCTGTATGAATTGTAAAGGTCAGTCATCAATTGTAAACATAAGTCTCTCCATAAAACTCCATTATTGGATTGTATGAAATGAATTTATTATATGCTTATACTCAGTAGTGAATCGGCCTTTTTGTATTTTGTTAAGACTAGCTCCTTCAAGCAGGACCTTATGGAAATTGTGACGAGTTCATCCCCTTGATATGGTATTAAACTTGTATTTCTCAAATTTCTAGCCATTTTTTCTTATAATTGTTTTATTCAAGAGTAAAATGTGTATCCAAGAGTGAAAGGAATATATCTTGCGCATTGGAATAATATCGCATATCAATACTTTTTTTGCAAATTCGTCATAGGTCTATATGTATAAAAGAGAAACATTTAAAGCATGAACTAAATTTTACGGTTTTTGGAAAAATAAGATGGATGCAAGTCCCCTCCCCCTTCTTTTTAATTATATAGACTAGGATATAACAAGTTAAACATTTTTTTTTTAATTCTGACCATGTATTCAGGATTTGTAAACAATCCAAAAAACGAAATGAATTCGAGGTATCGGTACGTCAACTGATTATGACATCACAATAACCAATTGGAATTGGAGAATTACTGTTGTAGAAACATCAATATTCTATATTACCTTTTGTAATATCTTCACTTTTCTTGTCTAATGCTTTTAGGCGATCTTTGTTTAGCTTGTCAGAGAGTAAAAATAGAATCTTTTTTTAAAAACAATACAGAGATGAATTTGTTATGGAATGTATATAAATTCTCCAGATTCATTAAAAGCAACAATACTTTTCTTGACATATATTGTTCAAAAGATAAAAATAGAATTAAAATTTGGTTCCTTTTCTTGACATATATTGTTCAAAACATAAAAATAGAATTAACATTTGGTTCCTTTTCTTGACATATATTGTTAAAAAGATAAAAATAGAATTAACATTTGGTTACTTTTCTTGACATATATAGTTCAAAAGATAAAAAATAAAATTAACATTTGGTTACTTTTCTTGACATATATTGTTCAAAAGATAAAAATAGTATTGAAATTTGGTTCCTTTTCTTGACATATATTGTTCAAAACATAAAAATAGAATTAACATTTGGTTCCTTTTCTTGACATATATTGTTAAAAAGATAAAAATAGAATTAACATTTGGTTACTTTTCTTGACATATATAGTTCAAAAGATAAAAAATAAAATTAACATTTGGTTACTTTTCTTGACATATATTGTTCAAAAGATAAAAATAGTATTGAAATTTGGTTACTTTTCTTGACATATATTGTTCAAAAGATAAAAATAGAATTGAAATTTGGTATTACTTTTCTTGACATATATTGTTCAAAACATAAAAATAGAATTAACATTTGGTTACTTTTCTTGACATATATTGTTCAAAAGATAAAAATAGAATTTAAATTTTGTTACTTTTCTTAACATATATTGTTCAAAGCATAAAACTAGAATTTAAATTTCGTCTTCGTATTTTCAGGATAGACCTATATTCACGGCACTGTCGTATATGGGTTACTGAGAATGCTTATTTCCCCTAAGCACCGAATCCAACCTTTCGAATTTCCAGGGGTCACGTGATTGCTCTCTTCACAGATTTGTATTGTATATAGATTATTTCATATCAAACTCTGTTCGTTATTTTAAGTTTTTCATAACAAGCATACATTCTAAAACAGTAAACAGTAAAGTTATTAAATGATTAACACGGAAGCCAAGGAAACTGGCACTCTCACGTAAAATATTCTCCGGTAATGTGCTCACAAGTAAAGTACTTGTTTAACTTCATGTCTGAGTCATTTTCAAGTGACATTACCGAGAAAAAAACATATACATAAAATGTAACAAAGCACACTATATTATCATTGAAGCTCTTCTCTGCTTTGCCTTATCTTATTTCAGAACTCTTGTAACTATAAATAAAATATCAATGATTGCCACATGGATACCATGCTTAATAGAAATTCAATTGTAGAATGTTACGTATTATTAATATTTTCTTTTTGCTGCTGATTAAATTTCAAAGAATTTCAAATAAAAAACCGTGTGATTATTAGATTCTTGAAAGGAAAAAAAATATTGTACTTTTATGTTATAGAAAGTTTGTACGAATACAATACGATGATATAATTAATCTGAATTTTCAGACCAGTTAAACCAGTAAACAATATATCTGTTGCATGCCATTTAAGACAAGTTAAGGATACTTAACACAAACAAAATTTGATACATGGATTGGTACATATTTTATAAAACTTGGATCTCTTTCAATCTTACAATAGCCTTATTCTCTGAAGGTAACATAACAAACAATTTTACTTTACAATTTTTAACTGTAATGCGCATCAAAAGGAAGGAATTTTTTGAAGTTTGACAAGACGATTTTATACGA
>NW_026940935.1:0-12336 GCF_032062105.1 Saccostrea cuccullata
TAAATAAATGGATGGAAACTACCGCGGATAGTTGTTGTAAAGTGTGTCAGGGACTATTTTTGGCTCTCATTTGCATGTATGTATTTGTTCATTATGAATAATGTAGTTGTTTGATTCTTAATTGAATATATATACATTTGTGGTATCTCTCTATTATATAAACATACGGAGAACAAATGTCTTCAATTCTGTATGAAGTTTGTCTGAGGTCAGAGGTCAATACGTGACCTAATCACACGGCGCAATAATATCTATCTGTGCATAAATATAAAATGACTTGCTCTACTTGCATTTCATGTATAAAAATGAACAAAATATGCAAGTAAAATAATAATTATTTTATTAACAACGTTAACAAGTATTTTATACAGTTTTTTGGTTATCGATTTAACCTGTGTATACATGGAAAATTTACCGATAGAAACTAGCTTTTGTTTACAAGTTTTGATTATTGTCTTCTTTTTTTTCAGCTGTACAGTCTCGAACGTTTATCCTTATTTTTTGGTAGACTTCTGGTTAAATCTTCATGATAAACTGTAATTTTTTCATCAAATTCTACTCACGATAAATGTGTAAATCTGTTGGAAAATATCAAGGCATTGCAATCACGCCACGAACAGCTGACAAACACCTCGGCGCTGTCGTAGTTCAATGTAAGTTTTCGCTAGTGTCCCCGTGTTTTGTTTACATCATGAATATGCCTTTAGATATTGATATCGTAGGTTAAATGTTTTTGATCTTAAATACTTGATTGCAAATAAACTGGCACTGTCAAGTGTTTCCATCCATCGGATCACCCATCCTTTTCTGGCGACCGAAATTCCTCAAACTTTTTATCATCGATCTTCAGACGTGTTTCTTGTGTCTTTTCAGCAGCAATTATCAATTTTCACGAATAGAAATATTCCCAGACAACAGTTTGTTCACTAATACTGATCACAGGTAGCCCTTAACAAGATATTCCCTTAGAAACAAAATCCTTAGCCTGCTTAATTCGAAGCGTATCCGCCATTCAAGCCGATTTACACCTTGCGTCATTTTTAAAAATCTACGACGGACGGTTAGTGCAATAATTAATTATATTCGAAAGTATTCAATCGTCTTTCTCAAATGTATATATAAGTAATAAATAACAAGTTTATAAACTTCAATGGGAATTGAAGTGGGTCGGTACGTGATCAAATCTTCTGAGAAGGCCTTCGGACTTCACAGGACTTGATCACGTAACCGACCCACTTCAATTCCCATTGAAGTTTATAAACGTGTTATTTATTTTTTACATAGCACTTGTAACTGAAACATCTACAGATACCCATCTTTTCTACTTCATCACTGGGGGTATTTCGCCTTCAATTTTAGCAATTGATAAGAGTGGATAAAGTGCCCTATGGCAATAATTCACATATTGTGCATCGCGGCTAACATTTACAATACCAATAGCCGGTTTGTTTTTCATAAAAATAAATACCATATCTAAGTCAAGCTAGCTGTAAACGTTATTTAAAAAATTTAATACACAAGATCGTTGCTTTATTTCCCAGATAACCACGCTTTTCTTCTCTCAGCCTGAATTACTTTTACAATCTTACGTCTAGTCTTTGCTGGCTATGTTTGTTCTATATATAGAACCAGCTAAGTTGCGATTGAAAAAAATATTTGTTTGGTCATTCTCGGACTGAGGATATGGAAAATTAGATCGCAATTATGATATGAAAAAAGACTGGTTTATTAACAGTTATAATGGCGAAGTGGTAATATAGTCTAGTCATTCTACTGAAAAATGAGAACTAATTGCAACAGTATATATTTTAATGCAGATTTGTAGATAAGCTATTGGTAACTCACATATAAAAAGTTTAGAAAAATTCACTCAGGGGAAAGCTGGGAAATCGAAAGGTTTTTAGAGATCAAAATGAATTTAGAATGACCCATTTGCACACCGTACTTTCTCTATATGAGATTCCTATGACAGACAACCTGTAAACAATAGCCAAATAGCATTAAAAGTTGTTGTTTTAACCTGTAGTTTGTTATGCAATCAAAACTAAATCAAAAATATTATATATTTTGATTTTCAAAGAAGTGAAGTTTGAATTCCACACAGGCCAAATATCATCTACACATATCATATATATAATGGTTGCAATAACAGGCCTATCGGCATGAATTTGGGTATTTATTCATGCACACTTGTAAATTACAAAACATTATAAAATACAATTTTTAAAATTTATTTTCAAAAAGAATAATTATTCCGTATTGTGGGGTAGATCGTGTACTTGTGCAAAATCTCTAAATTCATGTAAACAAAAAATGTATGGAACGCTGTTTGTTTTCACAATATGTACATGAATGTAAAATTCCTAAATGTGAATGTGTTTATTTTCATTTTATTTGTAAACACCTGATTTACATTTATACCCCAGTAGTTTTGGGTTTTATACACAATAAATAAATTTAAACAAAATAAATGTATGGAAAACAGTTTGTATATAAAATAAATAAAAACAGTCTTTTCTAAAGAATTCTGCAAGGAAGCTTATCAGACACGTACAATGTATATCAGAGTTGTAACATGAATCATCACAGAATATATTTTGATTAGATATCTAGAAAATATATAGAAATCTATCATTTTGAAATATAGAGTACAGAATTTATGGAATCACATGAACAGGATTTGATTTGAAGGTCTCCAAGTTAAAAAGAAATCAAATATTTAATTCCATTCAGGCATCTCCGGGACTTGAATTTGGGCAGTGTGATTCAAACAATTTTTTGCTTTCCAGATTACTGCTGATTGCTTTTGTAAATAGTTACAAAACCTTACATAAAATGACAATTGATATTGAGCTTTTTCATTACAATGAATGCACCATCTACATGTATACATGTACAAGAGCTGCAGTATGCTTATAGCAATGGAAATAATTCAGATGGAATCGTTTAGACGGATTTAAATGCTTGAATGCTCTTTTTCAAAATTCTTAATGTAACTTTTAACAAAATATTTTGAACCCATTTTTAAAAACTTAACTTCTCCTTGTAGACCATGTGGTCACTTTTGCAACAGTAAAATGCCTGATGAGGCACTTATTGAAGCGCCATTTGTGGCGACTGGTGATAAAGGCATTCCCATGAGCATGCTTTAGAATGTGAACAATCTGGAACACTTTCAAAGTCACTATTTAATAAGAGCAACATTAAAAAAAGAAAAGTAGATGGACGTGAATCTTTCTACTATGATTGTATTTTGTTTAACGTCCCTCTCGAGAACTTTTCATGCATATATGGAGACGCCACCACTTGCCGGTGGAGAGCTGCAAAGTTCTATACTCAGCACTTAGGGCCATTGAGCAGTGAGGAATCTTTTTCGCCCCAGTGCCTACTGCGACACGCGACCTCGGTTTATGCGGTCTTATCTGAAGGACCGTTCTCCACGTCCCACAGCGATGTAAGGATTGATCGACTCCTTACTTCGCAAATCTAGAGCAGATGCTGCCTCCAGCCACTGCACCATGCGGGCTGATTCTTAATATTAAAGCCAAGCTTAGTATTCTGGAAGTTGTTATGATAAGAGTAATTGAGGAAAAATATATAGCAAACATCAATAATACTTTTACATATAGATTTGAAGAAAAAATCGACTACCAGATCACCAAAGAAAGTTTAACAATTAATTATTTCTTGAAACAAATACTTGGCTTGCTCTCTTTTACTTGATTCCATTTGTGTGAGTGCTTTTGACTTAAGATTTTTTTTATCAATAAGAATAAAATAATCTACTCGTGTGCTTTCAATTACCCCCACCCTCTTCAAGTAACATTACATAGCAACGGTTTGAAAAAAATTAAGATTTTAAAAGAAGGTAGCAAAATAATTATTATTAACTGCGCAACACCTTTACCCTCACATTTCACGATATTTTGTTCTAAATGCAATTAAATTACTGTTGATTCGGCTACATGTACATCTTGGTCAACAATGATCATTTTGAAGGGATAACAATTTCAAATTTTATGGTAAAACGTCTTATCTTCATATTTTTGAATGTAGTTGAGGGTTACACTGAAAAAGTCTTGAATATTTTGAAATATCACCACCCATGAAGCATCATTAAATGTTGTTATGTTCTTTATCACACCGGAGGGCGTGGTTTCATTATATGGAGGGTAAAAAAAATGCATTGATCCACTTGATGTGAGTAAGATAGCATTTTTAATAAACTCATGACAAGAAATACTCTGTAGGTACCCGGGTGTGGGGTGGGTTCAAGTTCTGATCAAGCAAGAACCATCATACTCATTATAGTGTACAAGTATTTTATGATACTGATGTATACAGAGTATTTTTTTTATTTTGAGCATTTTTATACAAGTTTTGGTGTCAAAAGTTGAAAGAAATTTTTCTGAAAGGTGGACAACACAACTACAATGTAATCTATGGGGATCAGTATGGGCAGCGGAAAGGGAAAAATTACCATAATGAGAAAACAAACAATTATTTTAGTTTCAATGACCATAAAACTTAACAAATGATACACAATGCATAATCAACAGACGTTTTCGCAAAACAAATATACATTAAAGCAAAACCAACGACCACGCTCGTAACAAACATATATGAATGCAAAACCAACAATCATCTTTACAGTACAAACGTACATAAAAACACGACAAGCGAAAAAAATTTAAGAAACGTGCATGCGGTAAATCTAGTCTCACCGGCTGTTGATTATGAATTGTATCATTTGTTAAGTTTTTATGGTTATTGAAATTAAAATAATTGTTTGTTTTCTCATTATGGTAATTTTTGCCCTTTCCGCTGCCCATAGATCAGCTTTGCTGTGCGTAAAAAAATTCAGATTTAAGAATATTTTTTGACATAAAAATTTAACAACCTACCTAATCCAGAATAAAAACATATAAATCTATTTTGGGGAGGGGGTTCTGTGAGATCTTCCCACAATTTTCTTCATTATACGGGGAAAACCTTTCAGTTACAGGAGGGATTCAGTTTTTTTTGTTTTTTGTTTTGTTTTTTTTGTTTTTTTTTGGGGGGGGGGGGGGGCGATTTTCCGCTACTTTTTCATAAAAAAAATTATTGGGGGATGTCCCCTACAGCGACCCCTCCAAATCTGCTCCCAATTATTATTCGGATATTGCCTTTCATATTAATTAAAACATTTTATTGTTTCTTAACTGTTGGTGATTGAGTACATTCGTGTTATACTTAGCATTGCTGAATACCGAGATTTTTGTTCATGATAAATTCATTTATAATATATCCATGGTAACCACCTATTTACATAAATCTTCTAAATAATTTCTTTGAAGCATTTATGGCAAAAGACGTAGTGACTGTATTCGTGTTTGTTAAGGTTGCATTGTTCAAAAGTCAGTGACGTTACAATTTGTATATCTTTTTCCATGGAAACCAACACATATAGTAACCAAAATTTAATATTTTTCCCATTCAGTTTATTCAGTTATGTTTATTTCATTATAGCTACTTACATGTTTTTTTAAACCAGTATGGAAGTTTCTACTTTACATCGTTCGTTTGACTTAATCAGATTGAACACAATACGTCCCAATAATGACCTCAATTTTACAATTTTCCCATGTATGAATTTTCTAAACTCTAAAAAATGGAAACTAATTGCAACAGTTTCAAAACTTAGTTTTAATCAATCTATGATATGATCTAAATATATAACAAAAAGTTTAGAAAATTCATACATGGGAAAATTGTAAAATACCAGTTAATTTTCGTCACCAACTCTCGAACAACCCACATAACTTTGTATTGCTTACGCCTTTGTTAATTAATTATTAATTATTTTTTACCGATAATCAGTCCTAAAACATTTCAAATTAAAATTTATAATAGATCATAATTCATATGTTAAAATGCCCCTTCTATATTATTTTTCTTTGGTTATTCTTTATCAAGTATAGTTACGCCATTTTGAGAGAATGAAACAATGTACGATTTACTGATTGTCGTAATTAATTAGCATAATTAATTCATTCAATTATGTAAATCGCACTTCAGCCGAGTATACCCATAGACCGGACGCATTTCATAGCGGTCCGGATTCTTCTTTAATAGTGTTCTTAAAAATTTCCAAATCAACATGTAACTAAGTATGTAAATATATAGTGTTTAGTAGTTTAGTAGTAGTGCTAGTTGTTTTTTGTTTCGCTTTTTCCTTTGATTCTTATGACTTTTTAACTCTTTTCTTTGTCCTGAGGAAGGGACAGGGCGTCCCGAAAATTTGACAATTTTTATTGTTCGTGTCGTTGGTCATTTTTAGTGCTTTTTATAAATTTCCATCCGTGACCTTGTATCTACTTGATAGATCCGACATTTAGGATATACAGTGTTGTTGTTTTTTTTAGTGCTTTTTATATCCTTTTTCGCCAACTGTATCTTCACAGATCCACCCGTATATCCATCATTTCTTTATTTATATTTTCTGTTCCTATCATTTATTTTTGGTTATGTCTTTCATCATTTGACTTTTTCTATCATTTATTTTGTATCCAACCGTTGTAAATTAGTTCTTTCCACTTTTCCCTTTCGATTTTTACTCATGTAACATTTGTTTTTAAAATTTTTTGAATTCTTGCACGAATTATCTACGAAATACATAAGAATCCAGAACAATCGTTCGTTGAATCTTTCGACTTCACATGACTAAAATATTAAAAGTAGTCTTATCATTTTGGCAATTATTTATTTTCAAATATGTCCATAAAAGATAACCCAACATTCAAACTTTTGAAGAAAGAACACCAAAAATCAATAAAAACTGAACACCGGGTCTCCAGTTTACAGACCTACTTAGAGTGTAACATTATACCGAAAGGCTTTCAGATAAATGTTACACCTAACATAGGGCCAATCTCCAAACGCTTTCAGGAGCGCTGGGACGTTATCACAAGGAGATGTTCTAAACAATTGATGTCACTCTGTCTTTCTTGGGATATCCACAAGTTAGGACAATTGAAGAGTGAGATCAAGTCCTTAGAATCATCCCTCAACGATATCATGTCCAAGGCCGATCTTGATGAAGCCCACAATATTAGACACCTATAATATGGCCCTAACAAATAAAGTCAACAAGACTCAAAGAAAGAAATTTCTCCGCGACAGTGTTCCACAGTCTAGGAACAACTGGTCGAGAAGTCAGAGTTAACATAACACGTAAACCTCGCTCGAGACGCTTCAAGCGCACTAAGACAATAGCGAGGGACGGACCCATACAAACTCCTGACGTCTGCCCAGTGCTCAATAAATCTAGTGCTCCTCTCTCCGAATCGGAGACCTCACTTCTTTCCAAGGGGCTGAATTTCTGCCCCACGCCACATGAGGTCGACGAAAAACAAGTCAGAGAGGACACCCGAGGCATCTTCCGGAGACTTCGTTTGAAGGAGCACTTCTCTAGAAAAGACTCCGAAGTAATTGGTCGACTCTTCCAAGCCAGATTTACACCATCTAGAGGAACACAAACTCTATAGACCCAAGAGTGACTCGGAACCTGCACCAGGCAAGCTTGAGTCGTATATTGACGCCGTTGAGTCAGACATAGAGAAGTTCCTTTCAGTGCCAGACAAGACTCCCGACAATCTGAGTAAGGAAAGAGATCTGCCTTACAATCATTAAAAAATCGGGATGACATTGTAATCAAGAAAGCAGACAAAGGCTCTACAGTTGTCGTACAGGATAAAGAGACTTACATGGCGGAGGCCCAAAGACAACTCTCAGACGAACGTTTCTATAAGAAACTGGACTCTGAACCTACTAAAGA
This sequence comes from Saccostrea cuccullata, assembly GCF_032062105.1. Lineage (NCBI taxonomy): Eukaryota > Metazoa > Mollusca > Bivalvia > Ostreida > Ostreidae > Saccostrea > Saccostrea cuccullata. The sequence goes on from NW_026940935.1 coordinate 7,817, forward strand.
ATTCTCCACCGCCATTACCAAAACTCTTGACGATATGTTTGAGAAAAATGAGATTGGTATCAACGTCTATGAGACCTTAAATCCTATTGACTGTAGACCAGGACAATTCTATCTGCTTCCTAAAATACACAAAGAAGGCATGCCAGGTCGCCCCATAGTCAGCGCAATTGGACACCCCACGGAGAAAATTTCTGAATTCATTGATTTACATCTCCGTCCACACGTAGAGAATTTGCCATCCTATCTGAAGGACACCACGGACTACATTAACAAGACGCCCTCTACTGGCCTCCCAGATCATACCCTCCTCGTGACTATGGACGTCACATCTTTGTACACCAATATTCCGCACGATGAGGGTATCGAAGCCTGTAGAGAAGTCTGGGATAGTAGGTCCATACAAATTCCTTCTACCGAGTCCCTTGCCAAGCTCCTTGAACACGTTCTCAAGTTCAACAACTTCATGTTTAATGGAGAACATTACCTGCAGGTTAATGGCACTGCTATGGGTACGAAAATGGCACCGTCTTATGCCAATGTCTTCATGGGCAGACTGGAACGCAACTTGTTACTTCAAGCACCATTTAGACCCCATAGCTGGTTGCGTTTCATTGACGATATAGAGATGAAGTGGGTGGAATGTCGCGAGAGCCTCGAGGCATTCATTACGTTTGCCAACACCTTTCATCAGTCGATCAAATTTACAGTAGACGTATCTAATTCGAAAAACGTATTTCTAGATACCACATCTACCCTGATTGATGGTGAAATCGAATTCCGTCTCCACACCAAACCCACAGATTCCCACCTATATCTTATGCCCACTAGTCATCTCCCACACACTTTTAAGAGAGTGCCTAAAGGGTCTAGCCACAGAATACAACGCATCTGCTCGTCCCCTGGCTTATATCAGGAGCAAAGTGGTCTTCTTAAGTCCCACCTATGCAAAAGAGGCTACAATGCCCGCAACGTACAAACAGCTATTGATGAGATGGCGGGACATGACAGGCAAAACCTATTACGCTACAAAGAGAGAGAAAATAGCGGTAGGGTCCCTCTGGTAACCACATACCATCCCGTCCTTAAGAACCTAAGCGGTATCCTTCAAAAGAACCTACCAATTCTCCATTCAAACAAACGAATGGCAGAGGTCTTTAAGGAACCCCCATTGGCTGCATACAGACGCCCTAGGAACCTAAAGGACATGGGTAGTAAGAACCAGACTGGACAACCCATTACCTAACGGGGGCTTTAAAACTTGCTCTGACAGAAGATGTCTTCTTTGTAAGCACAGCACTGACACAGACAGTTTTAACAGCCCTGTTACAGGCCGCAGCTACAAAATACTAGGAAGTTTGTCCTGTCATACTGACAACTGCATTTATCTCATCAGTTGCAAAGTTTGCTCCAAACAGTATATTGGTGAAACAGGAGATCTCCGCAGGAGAGTCAATAACCACCGATAGACCATTAGGACCAAAAAACACAATGAACCCGTTGGGGAACATTTCAACCTTGAGGGTCACAAATCGGAGGACATGACAGTAGTGGTGATTGATCATAACCCAAGATGGACAGACGCTCAGAGAAAAAGCAAAGAAAAGTTCTGGATGCACAGATTGAAGTCATTCCGCCCCAATGGTATTAACAAACTGAATGACTTCACCAGAATGAACGTAAACTAGACCCGATTCCTGATGATACCAAACAAGATTATTCTCTCAATTTAGTGTAAACTCCACAGTTAATTTTCATCACCAACTCTCGAACAACCCACATAACTTTGTATTGCTTACGCCTTTGTTAATTAATTATTAATTATTTTTTACCGATAATCAGTCCTAAAACATTTCAAATTAAAATTTATAATAGATCATAATTCATATGTTAAAATGCCCCTTCTATATTATTTTTCTTTGGTTATTCTTTATCAAGTATAGTTACGCCATTTTGAGAGAATGAACAATTTACGATTTACTGATTGTCGTAATTAATTAGCATAATTAATTCATTCAATTATGTAAATCGCACTTCACCCGAGTATACCCGATAGACCGGACGCATTTCATAGCGGTCCGGATTCTTTCTTTAATAGTGTTCTTAAAATTTTCCAAATCAACATGTAACTAAGTATGTAAATATATAGTGTTTAGTAGTTTAGTAGTAGTGCTAGTTGTTTTTTGTTTCGCTTTTTCCTTTGTTCTTATGACTTTTTAACTCTTTTCTTTGTCCTGAGGAAGGGACAGGGCGTCCCGAAAATTTGACAATTTTTATTGTTCGTGTCGTTGGTCATTTTTAGTGCTTTATATATATATATATATATATATATATATATATATATATATATATATATATATATATATATTAAGTATATAGGTCCCTGGTAAATATCCTTTGCTAATGAATTCTTCGGGGCCAAATAACATGCGCTCGGGTTGTAAGAATGTTTTACCTTCCAATTAAGTGCAATAGGCTGGTTGAAAGCGTTACATATCTGCAAACGGACTGTTCAGTCGACTGGAAAAATTTTTTTGTCGCTGACATTAGATCTTTGCTCTACAAATTTCAAAAAACGGACGTTTACAGCTCATTTTAAGGATGATAATAGATAAAGATAGATATAAAAACAATCCATGCAAACGTTTTTCACCTTTAACAATCTCTATTTCTGTAAGAAATATAAACTTTTGTGGCCAAATTCTGCTGTGCCTAATGGTGTTTCAAGGTTTGTTAACATAGGGGACTTTCAACTCAAAGGCTTTTTCTATGTTTTAATCTTTGGATTTGGATTCCTGGTTCATTCATCAGGAAGAAAAAGTGAATGGTTATATGGAAGGTAAAAGATTTGCTTTTTATCGTTGTGCAAAGACTTTTTAATAACTTTGTTAACACCCCGTAACACCCCCTACTAAAAAGAGTACGCTAGTACGATAGAGTACATTGGAGTAAGCTAGTAAAATTTTATAATTTAATGCAATTAAACGCTTTTTGTATGATTTTCTACATTGGTTTAACATAATAAACATATGTTTTAAATAAAATGTGTATGTGTTCCTTATTTTAGAGGTTATTTTAATTTTTGATTTCAGGTTACTTTTTACATTGGTTTATCGTTTGATACCGATCTCGACCTTATTTAATTATTTAACTTCAAATGTTTCATTGTAACTGTGAAAAATATTAAAGTTTAAGAAATGCAGTTAATTTAATTTTTGATAAACAAGATTTAGTTGAAATAATAAGTCTGAAATAAAATAGAAATCAAGATCAGGGTGTTTATAACCTTCAATGCAATCAAATCATGAATGTTGCTTTCTTGTCAAAATATCGCTAAAAATTCAAATATTTGGGACAAATGTTTCAATATTATTTTACAATACTGTTTAATCAAGTTGTATATACATAAATAAACAGTCTAATTATATTAAAATACACGATTTTTCTAGCGTACTCTGAAGTACTCTATCGTACTCTAGCGTACTCTGTTTAGAGTGTGAAATAAACAAAAACAGCAAAAAAAACAATAAATTATATATTTTATTTTTTTCATATTAAAGAAATAATATGAAAAAATTGTAATAGTCTGCTTTTTATGAACCAAACTGTTACATCTGATCATAATCGTTAAAATCGCATCGGAATCAGTAACCGATTCCAACCGATGATCGATTATGAAAATTAACCAATGTCCCATCACTACCGGCTACACAATCTTTATGAAAAATAGACACAAATTATCAAATAAAAGATCTGGGTCCGGTTTTTCAAAAGGTAGTTAACTCTAACATGGTGTTAACCTGTTGTTAACTTATGCGTGAAATTTAACCACATGGTTATATATGTTTTTCAAAAGTTTGTTAGCGTTTAACCATGTGTTAACAATGTATAATCCACCCTCAGTACCTGTGTTAAAATTTAACACAGCAGTTAAAATACTGACATAGTGATTCAAAATGGCCGTTCAACTGGCACTTCAGCCATCTCAAAGAAAAAAAAGATGCTTTCGAGCTGCTGCTGACCCCTTACATGGCTGGTCAGACGCGGAATTAAGAAGACGATACCGTTTTGGCAGACGGGGGGATCGGATATTTAGTAGATTTGCTGTCTGATGACCTAGAAAGAGCCACAAAACGGAGCCATGCCCCGTCTGTGGAGCAGCAGATTTTAATTGCCCTTCGTTTTTATGCCAGTGGTGGGTTAGTTATAGCAGTAAGAGATGATATTATAAAACATGTAAATATTTTGTAAAGGGATTGTACATTAATATTTTTGGTTTAAACTTAGCAAATTAATACTTAATACTTGCGAAGATGTCTTATAAATAAAGTAAATAAACACCTGTAAATATGTATGTTTATTTGGAGATTTCAATGCCAGAGTTGGTAAATTACATGACTATTATACTTCTGACGAATTTTTGACACAGTAACATATAGCCCGATTCAGTTAGATATTGCACTTCGATGTTCAATATTTGATGACCATCAGATTCCTTTAGAAAAAGTCGTACAAGATTGTAC
>NW_026940936.1:0-12328 GCF_032062105.1 Saccostrea cuccullata
TTCGTGAAATGAAGAAAACACTTGCTTCAACATTCTCGGCATTTAGTTCCATATACTGTATGTACAATCAATGGTAAGATCCATTCTTTTGTCGACATGATGTACCTCGGTGGGATTGAAATAAAAGAAACCACAGAGCCTGACACTTCTCTTTAGTATTTAGATATTTTACTAAATTAAACGTGAATTGTACTCTAACAACCAAGCTCTCTGATAAACGTGATGACTTTAAACTTTTCAACCGTTAACTTCCCTTCCTTATACGAAACAATATACATGTATAACTTTATCACCTGTATACGGGGTTTATATTACAGTACTCAGTTAATTTGATGAGCATGCTTTACGTATGAATAATTTCTAAAACGAGCAAAGTTATTGACAAACAAGTTATGAGAGAAGAATATCAGCAGTCTTTAAAGTCATAATTTTGTAACATTTATGGTCGATACAATGGCCTTGTCACCAAATACAAGCTATCATTTAGTCTAACGGTGTCTGACGTTTTTCATACTTGTAATTAGGCTTATTTACACGCTGAATTGTCGACATAGTTTTCCTATATTTCCCGATCATGACATGGATCAGACAGCGTGTGTGATCGTAGGGCAAGGGATACTCACTCGTCAATGGGTCTGACCCCACCTCTGATGTTTTAGATGCCCGTGTTTGCTCTGCTTCGATTTGTTCTTCTGAGCTTGAATACTGTTCGGTATCTCCATACATTTCATGCGAGAATATGCCTTGGAACAGTACGTTTAAAGTTTCTCCTAAACAGCAGTTTAAATTTTTCTAAGGAGTAAGGAAAAAGCATCTGCTTGACCCTGCAATGTTTCACTTTTGTAAGGATTTTCATGAAGTTAAGGAATCCAATATACACTAGACAAAACTGCTAACGCACCTGAATTAAACATTTGCCAGATCGGTACTAGTATATGTACTAATGTGCTGTCTTTTCCAATACAGCGGGATTGACAATATACATTTATTGCATGATAGTGAGGGAAATATGAAGACTTATTCAGCCAAGAAAAATCATATTCCCCGGGGGGAATATGATATTTCTTGACTGAATAAGTCTTCATGTTTCCCGAACATTCATGCAATGAATTGTTTATTATACCGAAACAAGCAAAACCTTTGAAATAAACATAAACTTTCAAATTCGGCACCTCTTTCAAATTCATTTTCATTTTTAGCCGGGCTTATTGCTCAAAGAGCAATTGCCGGCTTTTGTGATCCTGTTCAAGGCAGGATGTTAACCCAATAGTCGCCATTTTAAAGTTACGTGCAAAAATATAGTTCTTACTCTCAACCGCTTTTGAGATAATACAAACGCTAAATAAAGCAAGAAAAATAAAACGAAGTTTTATCTATATAAAATTAACATTTGTAGTAATGACTTTGAAAACTTCATAAGTCAAAGAACATAGTTCATTAGCGTAAGGATTTTTGATAATCAGTGTTACCGTAGTTAACTCTCTACACATACGAGGTAAAGCAGGAGAGGGAACCAGACTGGCCTGTTTGTTTACATTCAGCTGCGGTACCAGATTAATTCTGATTCTGACAAAATCGGACCGTGGTATTAGGTTTGAAAAACTCACTATCAGTGTCTTATCATTTATATTGATAGTTTTAAAATATTTTTTTCATCAGAATATAAACGTGATTCATGTAAGAAATCCATTCTACTCTGTAAATGAGCCCGGCTCTCTGTACTTCTGAGTACTTTGATTTACGTAAAGTTTCTATAAAACCCTTTGTTCAACACATTACCATCTGTTTTGTGACGTAAACCAGGCTATTGTGACGTCTACTTCTCTCGGGAGTTTTCGTTCACTGAACAAGAACTATATTGCGGGAAAATACACTAGGTGTTCCGAAGAGGTGGAATATGATGAATAGCTATGACGTCACAGCCTACTCCACTGCGTTACGAAGTGGTGGTGTCTGTGTTTTTAAAAGTTGGAAGCTGCTCCATTTTCAGGTGAGGCCTAGGTTCCAGACTGGAAATGAAACAGGGAATAAATTAGTATTTCCTTTTGTTCTACAACTACATAACAAGCATAACACATGAAGTATAAATATAGGAGTGCAACAAGTATCATTAGATATATTTAATGGATATAAATTACCACTTAAATTGCAGAAACAATATATTACATATACTTTCCTCCTTTTACTCCAGAATAAAAAACATGTTTAAAAAAACTGAAAAATGTATTGTTTTAACTCACAGTACATGCAATCAATCTTGCAAACAATGATGATTGTGAAATTTTCATGAGAAGTTGATGATGACAGGAACTTTTAACTCATGTGGACAAAATGCAGCCTTTTTTTGATGCCATAAGAATGTCATTGAAATACAAGATCTATTAAATCACTGTATTGACAAAGACATGCCACAAGCATCTGTATGTGGGAAACCTGACCTACAGAACGGGCATCTCAGGATTCAGGAACCTGAATGTATTTACATTAACATATGCAAAATATTCATAACATTTAATGCCACCGATGCATTAATTCACACAAGATCCCACATACCATTTAAAAAAAATAACTGCAGTGAATCCACAAAACTGAAAAATGAAATATGATAACAAATAATTTTTGTACAACTACTGAAATGAATAACTATAATTATTAATTCCAGATAAGTGTGCAGTTTCCTGTTACGTCATAACCTGTGCATAACCTATGATGACAGCTGCACTCAAGATAAATAGTACACGCCTCCTAGTTTCTTTTTATCTGATTGGTTGCTTGTACAGCAGACTATTTCCATGTCAATGTTGATAAAAAGTGTTGACCAGTAACACAGAGGGGGCGTGAATTGTTTACGCTGGGTGCATCTGTCAAAAAAGATTGTGACGTGATGGAAAATGGCACACTTTACTGGAATTGATAATATTTGTTATTTTATACTTTGCATTTGCATTACTACAGAGTGAAACATCTGTCTGTGAAAACTGATCTACTAATGTATGCATGCTGTCCTGAGTAGATTCAAAGTCCTCCATTAAATTCTTCACTTTCGTAATTTTGCAACGGCACATCTGGGCTAATGGACAAATTTCATTCATATAAGTAAACCTGATGTTGAGAATGGATTCATCCCAAAACTTGTCCATTAAATTTGTTAAATGTCTGATTTAGAAAAATATTTACACCTTTCTGCATTTTAGAGTTCAAGAAGTACTTGAATTGAAATAGAAAAATTGTTTAGAGGGTTGTCATTATTAATTTAATTCTTGTAATAATGCAGTATTGACACATCAACACATCCAGATATCAATTTTTGTTTTGGTAACATGGACTTCCAACATATGTTATTTTTATTATGTTTAAGGTTGTGATAGACTGAGATAGACAATAAAGTAGGTTTTATTTCAGTATACATAATAATTTTTTTAAACTTTCATTTGTTACCTGTTCTTGCTGTATTAAATGTTTTGTTCAGATCTTCAGCACATCCCTCCCAAAATTTCATAGTGCTGGCTCTGGGAATACCACCTGCTGTTTTAACATACTTCTCCAAAAATTCTTTTTCTTGATCACTCCATGGAGTTCTTGTCTTTAAAATTATTACATTTCTTGATACAAATATATGTTCAGTGAACATATTATATAATGTGACAAGTCTAAATCATATGAATTTATGAATACCTGTTAACTCGATTAACATATTGTTTAAGATCACAATGAACACCTGAATTAGAATATAAAGTGATAATCTAAAAACTATACTTTAACAATTAAAAAAATTATATTTCAATACCTACAGTTGCTGTTTTTCTAGTAAGCCAACCACAGACACTTGTTTCGTATACGGGGTACCCCCTATCTATATTTACCATGTGGTAAATATAGGTATGGGGTACCCTGGGGCCCGCTTTACAAAAGGACTTATGACTTAGGACCAAGTTTAATTATTCATATAAATTTTTAATTAACATTATATCGAAAATTATTTTAAACCTTTTAAAGAGAATGTGGTAAGATATTTTTACACAGACAATTTCAAAGAGAATTATCAATTTTGCAAAATTTTACAATAATCTGAAGTTTTTGGTCTAAGTCGTAAGTTCTTTTGTAAAACGGGCCCCTGTATACGAAACAAGTGCCTGTGAAGCCAACTGTGAAATTGATTTGAATACCATTTTCATGTATACTCTGACACATGTAGCGTGCTTCATGAAATATGCATACGTACCAAGTTTGTGTGATTCACACACCAAAAACTCACACAAAACTTAAAATCATTCCTTAATTACACTCACGGGTCTCTTTGTTTCTTGTATTGGTGTTTCACCAGTAGGTGATGATCTCATTCTCTTTTCTGCCATTTTCTAGATCTTAAAATAATATATAATGTTAATCTCAAATTCAACAGCTGGAAGCCTGGAATGTAGTTTTTGTATTAAATAATTCAAAGTTCATGATAATTTAATTTTGTTTACATTCTGGCCTCTCATTGATTGAATTTAAAAAAGGAACGCAAATTATACTGAATAATCTGGTTCGGATTCGCGGATTATAAAGCGTAAACTGACCCAAACCAGGTTTTATAGAATAATTTGGACACGAATGAAAGTCATTCCTTAATTAACCCAGCCTGCAAATAAAAAAATTATAGACACATTGTATTTTATGGTAAATAAAAAACTATGACTATACATCATGTACATTTTACCATGTAAATAGCAACAAAAAAACCCCAAAAGGGTCCCATTGATTACAGTATTTTTCTCCAAAACCATTTCGCTCTTACAAAAAACCTTAATTGCTGAGTAAGATGGAACAATATACTACTTTAAAATTATATTTTCAAATCTAAGAGCGAACACTATTTTTTGAGATGAGTGGTCAATTTACATACATTGTATAGAATGCTGACCATAGTGCAAAGATATTTAGATATAAATCTCTTAATTTTTAAAATAAAAATGTGAAGAAAATTAATGGTATCTACTTTCTTGAGATCTTAATTTCTCAGTGCTATAGTTTTTCATTTTCTGGGTTTATATAAATCCTTAATATTTAAAAATTATGTATTCTTACATGATGACTTGTGCCAGTTGTGGGGCGCTCCGCCACATTTCCCATGTTGATTTCAAGAAAACCTTTATGCTCTTATAAATTTAGCTTTACTTCCTTGAAAGCTTGTGGCCTCTAGAGTTCAAAAACTCTAATGACACATCTAAGAGCAATTCAGTTAGACTTTTAATTTCAATGAAATGCTATCGATCCTCCTCTATTTTCTCGTAAGATGGATTAAAAACGGTAGTATTTCATTGTGAAATGCAAATCAATGATTAGCCAGGCTGTCTTATAAGAAATTAACTGATTATATACCAATCTACAACAAATTTTACTTTCTCGTTTAGCTACAATACTTTGAAAAGTGGACGAAAACATACCAGACCCCCTCTATAGAAGGTATTTTGCTACAAACGAGAGGGCTCTCTCTTCATACAAGTCCGTTACAAACGACAAGTTGTGCTGAATATAATGTATAAACTTAACTGTAATGAATAAATATAGAAATTTCCCTAGGAACAATGATTGGTTCTAAGTTATCACGTGATCGGGCCGTAAAACATCATATTTCCCGGCCGTCGGCATGCTTTTCATCATATAGCCTTAGTACATAAGTCCTCGAACCGCTTCATGCTTCACCGGATATCGAGGCCTTAGGTTCGAGGACTTATGTACTAAGGCTATATGATGAAAAGCATGCCGACGGCCGGGAAATATGAAGTTTTACGGCCCGATCACGTGATAACTTAGAACCAATCAGATAACGCGTTGTTTAGAATATTTATAATGAGGTATAATAAATGATATTAGTGAAGACCGATGGTAGTCTGCGAGGTTACAAAAGATGCAGTGCCCCATACTCCCATAGATAAAAAAAAAAATACCAGTAATAATTACATACATGTAGCGATTGATTATCATATCGATCAATATAATTGATATAAACTCCAAACCTATTATCGTCCTTTGACTGGGTTTTTTTTTAATTTAAATTAATCATTTAAAGTGGGGCTAAGTGTCAGGTTTCTCTATGGATATTGAAATTAAGCTATACAAGCACTCAATTGTCAATGCTAGTCAATGGATTTAATAAAGAAGAACTCAAATGTAAACCATCTTTCTAGCCAAAGGTAAGTGATCTTTTAAATTGTATCCAGTTGTCACAGGGTCAATCGTTTCAGAGAAAACGCTGGATTCGAGTAATGATGTTTTATTATGGATAACAGAAAAGAAACCTAGAAACATAGAAAACACTCTCACAACACACACATTAACAAGAGACAAATACAGCACGCTAAACAATGTTACAAATTACACAACATGCAAATTCACGTCGCTGTCATTAAAATATTTTACGTATTATCAAAATTGATATAAGTAATTACATCATTAGAATTTAATCTTACCAGGTATCCAGTATCATAAAATAATGAATATTATAATAATAGTAATCAAGACATCGTATAACTCGATGACTTCATAAATGGTTAGACCTCATAAACCGTGAAGGTAAAAGCTGATAGATATCTTATTTGGCGGGATAAGCGCTTATATAGTGCACGAAGTTAGTATACATGCATATTAATTATCAGATAGAGGTCTGTCATTGGTCCACTGGTCGTACTCGTATACCTGGTCGGTTGGGAAGCTAAAAATAGAAACATCACGTGACAAACAAAACATTCACACATGGCACTCATTCACACAAACAGCGCTACGTTTGATTAGCAATGCGCGCTAATCAAATATGAATTATTCACAAAGTATCTAATTAAATATCAACTGTGACACAGTTTTAAGATTAATGCGACTTCAGATTAATAGAGGATAATTTGATATTTGTGTAATTTCACTAATTTGATATTTGCTTTGTCAAACTCGTTAAAATGGCCTTTTCGCCAGGCTTGTCGAGAGAATACACACCATTTCAATGAGTTGGATATAACAAATATTAAATCACACAATTATAGATGTTAAACCAAACCAGTATCAATCTCATACGATTTTCGTTTTTGACAAAACTTTTAGCTCTTTCACGGGAACTGTGGTTACTGTACAGTATTACCGTACTGCTTCTGCAGGGCAAATTCATAACGTTTGCCTAAGTGTTCTTAGATGACGTTTTTTAAAACATTTTGAAATTAGCTAAAACTGGAAAGGCTAACAATATTTCCTATTCAGATACTTGACAAGGAATTTTCATACCAAGTTTGTTTTTTTTTTTTTAACTATCCGCTCCACCAGTTCCCCGACGATCGACAATATTTGTCTCTTTACAAGCATACTTACTTTTAATCAAGTAAATCTCATTTTTTTATATGATTTTTGTTGAAATTTTCTGGAAAGTTAAAATATAGAAAGTGAAAGAGAACTTCAGACAACATGCAAAAATAACATTTTAAAATTACCATAAATCTACATTTAATATACTTACTTTGGACACTTTGTAGTTCACTTGTAACACTTTGACAGCTTGTAGCATTGTGAGTACAGTACTTGAAGACTCCAAAGTTATACTCTGTTTCATCTATCCAATAATCAGTGAACAAAGCACAGAACAATCCGCTGATAATCAACGCGTAAATCACAACCAGAGAGAATGACAGTTTCCTCATCATTCGAAATGTTTACAAGAATCCGCTTTCAATAAGTTATATTCCTTGCCTTTTTTTGAAAGTGAACTTTTCAAATTTGATTGAATTTTAAAAAGTCCTCTCAATATGAACATATATATAAGTAAATATACCACAAATAGTTTCGATTAACAGGATTGTACAATAACCAATACCGGAGTACATTGTAGATTATGCATGCATGACAAGAACTTTAAATCATTAAGATAATAATGCAAATACACTCAGCTGAGGTCTTCCCTTTTATATTTTGTCCATCTTCTGGCATACCCTTCAACATAATTCATAATAGAAACTAGAGGTACTGTGAGCACAGAGCTCACTAAATGATACCTCCGGCATAATGGCATTATGTGATAAAGAATATGTGAACATATTATTATACCCCCGCTTGAAAAGCGGGAGAGTATATAGTAATCGGTATGTTCGTCCGTCTGTCTGTTACTATAGCACTGAGGCAGCTTTATCGTGCTTTCTTATATATGTGATACTTGTAGTCTCATTTAATTTCAATGAGTGTTGGAAAAGGAACTGCGGATAAGAGATGGACACTCCAAAGCGTAACAGACGGACGGAAGGACTTCCCGGTCACTATATACCCTCCCGAATTTCAAAAAGGGGGGTATGAAAATGTTTTGGAACTTGCATAGAAATTTCAGAGCTTTGCTCTGAATCCATGAATCTTGGTCATATTAAATATCGAAAGAATTACTAGTAATTGATAAACAAATAATTGGAAGACTTCTAAAGAATGACAATAAATGGAACATGCAGTTTGTGTTGATCACTCAAATTCGAACAACATAAAATGCAAAAATATAATCGTCGTTTATTATACCCCCGCTTCTATAGAGATCCGTCTGTCCGTCTGTTACGCTTTCCAGTACCCATCTCTTATACGCAACTCCTCTTTTACTACTGAATGAAATTTAATGATACTTTCACAGAATCTTTGATACATAGTGTCATTGTGCACCTTTTATTTTACTTTTGGATCGGTCACATATTTTGGGTTTCCCATAGCAAAACATGGACAAGGCTATACTTTCTACTATACTGTACTGAGGGGTACCCATCTCTTATTCGCAACTTCCTTTACTGCTGAATAAGAACCGATATATCACAGATTCTTTATTACATAATGCGATTGTGCACCTCCTATTTCACTCTTTGATCTGACTCTTATTTTGGATCTCCATGCGCAAATCATGGACTTTGCTTTTATTACCATATGCGAGGGGGTGGGGGGGGGTATCATTTAGTGAGCTCATTGCTCACAGTACATCTAGATACACTTTGCAAAGTATATGTGCGGGTTTTTTTTCTTTCAAATTTTGTTGTTTGTTATGCCTTCTCCCTTTCAGATTTAATTCAAAGGGCCATATTTATAATTTTATTTCAAAATAGAATTATTGTGAGCAATGAGCTCATTTAATGATACCCCAGCCTCCCACATGAATATATAATGGGAGTGTTTATGTTTTGCTATGGGAAACCCAAACAAGCTCATTCAGAGAATTTGTGTCCCCCGCTTAAGGAAAAAGTAAAACATGCGCAGTTCGGGGGAGGGGGAGAGTCGGATCCCCCTCACTGAATCTGTAGAATTATTAAATGTAAACATGCATGTATACTGAAGCAAATAAAATATACCATTATGGATATAAAGATTTAATTGCTTATTCTTTATTATGTGTATAGAAGATTCTTTTTATATGGAATATTTATCACACTGTAATGATGATTTTATAAGTTTGTACAAGCCAGACCTCGTAAATTTTTCATTTCGCGTGCTGAATACTATTATTTAGAAAAAAAAAGTATTTCTCTAAAAAAAAAATGGGCCGTCCGGGACTTGAACTCGCGACCTCTCGCATGGGAAGCGAGAAACATTCCACTAGACCACGGAATCGCTTTACATGAAGTCAAGTATATGCAGAAGTGAAGTCACATACTTAAGGAATAACTGTCTTATTTTTCGATTTCATGATGTGATCAATCGATTGGCTTGCGTGATAATTTGCATAAACGCCGAAGGCGTTTATGCATAAAATTATCACGCAAGCCAATCGATTGATCATCTTCATGAAATTGAAAAATCTGACAGTTATTCCTTATATTTACATGCTTTGATTCCGCCAATCCACGTGCTCCAAGCCCTGCTTCTGTCTAGCTGTTTGTCCCGCCCTGCACGTGGTTTTTTTTGGAACTGCGCCAATACATTGATGGAGAAATAAAGTACATTTACATTTGGTAATTTTATCTCGGACAAAGACATTGAAAATGTAAATATATGTATATATTCATGTTCGGTGTTGTCAAAATTTTACACAATCCATGGTGTTTGATTTATTTAGCCTTTATTAAACAGTTCTAATAGATAAAGTCCGCCGAGAACCTGCTTTATACGCAATAACTCTCCTCATGCCCCTGTGGTAAAAATAGCGACATGTAATACTATAAATACTAATAAAACAAACGGGGCGGGGCACTTTGAGAGGGGTGAGAGAGGTCCTAGGGAGTTTTGGTATAAAATTACATTGCATAAGCTCAAAATCTTCTTGAAATATCGCCCGGAAACGATAGTGTTACACACAGACAGAATGTATAAATTTACGACCTTGAACTTTGACCTTTTGACCTCAAAATCAATAGGGGTCTTCATTAGGCCACGGAGAGTTGTTATGTAAAATTTCATTGCAATAGCTCAAATGGTTCTCGAGATATCGTGTGGAAACGAAAGTGTTATAACAGACAGAATTTGTTTATTTATAACCTTGACCTTCGACCTTTTGACTACAAAATCAATAGGATTCTTCTTTAGTCCATAGGGAGTTGCTATGCTAAATTTCATTGCAAAAGCTCAAAGGGTTCTCGAGATATCGTGTGGAAACGAAAGCGTTACAGACAGACAGAAAGACGGACTGACGGACGGACAGACGGACGGACAAACCCAAATTAATATTCCCCACTTTTCAAGCGGGGGACAAATATGTGTCGGATCAAAAAGTAAAATAGGAGGTGCATAATGGCAATATGTAATAAAGATTCAGTGAGTTTCATCAAATTTCATGCAGTGGTATGAGAGGAGTGGCGGATAAGAGATTGGTACCCCCAAAGCGTAACAGACGGACGGACGGACATAACGATTACTATATACCCTCCCGCTTTTCGAGAATAACAGAAAACAAATGTTGAATATCATATCATCATTTTATGAAATCAGTAAAAGGACCGCTAAACTACATCATTCATCTGATACAGCAAGATGCAAAGCGTCCACTATATCCGGAAACACGTTTTCTTCCCCGACCGTCTTCATCAACTCTGACCTCAACATCACTCCCAGAAAGTTTGTGCTGCACCGGACCAATAGAACCTTAATCCCAACTGACCGGTATTCCATGACAACTAGCGACATTATGGAAACTCCATTACTGTCCACATAATTGAAAGACGAACAGTCAATGACAACATACTTCGTCTCGGTGTGTATGTCCCCTTCACATAGTCTGTCTTCGAGGTTGCCACAGGAGGAAGTTTTGTTTTTCCTACTTTCCCTAGGAGGTCTTTCGTCCACAGAAATTGACACCTCTTCCGAGCTTTTCTTCATTTTCCTTGGATCCCCGGCCAGTTTGTATAATTTATCACGAAAAGACTCCGCTGTTGCAAAGAAAAGGGACGATTCCATTTTAAATACCTTCACATTTGACGGAAGAACTGTGTGTTTTGACTCTTCAACATACAAATCTTCGTTCACCACTTTACCAAACAAACCCACTTTTCCTTTCTGGCTTTGAAAAACGACGAAGAAAATACTTAGTCCAACTCCACAGTACAAAGCATAAGGAAAATCTATAAAGACTCCACACATTATCGTGGCTACCCAAACGGTAAAATCATATTTGTTTATCTTCCATAGCCGTGGTAACTGGCGGAATTGAAGAAGCAGATTCTTAACTGCCATGATGACCATTATAGACAAAATGGGCAATGGTAGGTATTGAAAGTACTCTCCTAAAAACAATAAAATAAGCAATATAACGACAGCTGAGAATAGTCCATTAAGTGTGGTTTTGGTCCCCATGGTGTTCAGTAAAATTGTACGAGGTGGTGCTACACAGGAAGGAAAGCATCGGAAAAAAGAACCACCAAAGTTGGACATTCCGTACGCTACTAGTTCCTGGTCGGCATTGATGGTGCTCTTACTCTCGCAGACTTTGGCCATGGAAATGGTCAAAACAAAAACTATAATGGCAATCACGACAGAATCTCCTATAATACCAGTTGTTATGTCAGGAAGAGTAGGAGGTGGGATTCCTAGAGATATTTCGCCTACAACTGGTATGTCGAAGTTAGATTTAAGGTTCCCAAAGTACGATACAATAGTTCCACAAATCACTAATATAAGATCTATTGGAATCGGCATGTACAGTTTTGATTTAAACTTTTCATTTATAAAGTCTTTGAAGAATATTAGAATTATGATACAAATTATCGATGTGAGAATGGAACCTACATTAACAGTGTTTATATTTTTAAAGATTTCGATGTACGTTTTCACTAGTTTCCCCGGGCCAGCGACCGATGGTATCCGAACTCCAATGCTCTTCGGAATTTGACTCGTGATAATATGAATGGTGGCAGTG
>NW_026940937.1:0-125835 GCF_032062105.1 Saccostrea cuccullata
TTCCTGTTGACAAAGCAGGTAAAACACGAAATAAATTGTATTTTAAAAGAACTTGGAGTTAATTCTACAAGTGGTAATCCAACTTATACTCATAGTTCCCTTTGGAAGAAAGAAATTCTTCAACATAATATGTTAGTTTTAAATATTTTTTTGATGTTCCGAAAAAACAAAATGAATTCGAACTACCATTTATATATTAAATTCCGAAACTTCATAAGTTCCTTACCAACAAAGATACATTGCAGGTCCCAGTTAATTTTCAACCAAGCCTCTTTGTTTACTCCTTAACTTTATATAAAACCCTTCCCCACGATAAGTTAATGTCTAGAGTTTTTGTTATCATTGACAGCTGCTTTCTCATTAAAAATTGAACCCGTAAATTTACTTACCTGGTCATTGGTCATTTGGAAAATTATGTTCTTAAAACACATTCGGATTGCACACTCAATTACTTTGAAGTTGGCATAAAAAGATGCTTGAGTTTCTGATTGACAATATCAATGTGGTTTTTGGAGACCAGGTCTTCCATGAATCTATTGGAATTCTCATGGGTACCTATTGCACTCAGTTATTAGCAGACGTATTTTTGAATTCATATGGAGCAGAATTCATGCAAAATCTTATGCATGAAAAGAAAAAGGAAAACTTATTGGGACCTTCAACTTGACATTTAGATATTGAGTATATCGACGGCATATTGTCAATTAACGATGATAATTTCTAAACCTTTTTCGATACGATATATATGCTGGTGAGATTGAGATAAAAGATACCACAGAGTCCGACACATATGTTTCATACTTGGATATTTTACTTGAAAAAGACGTTGATGGTAATCCAACAACCAAGCTCTATGATGAACGTGATGCCTTTTACTTTTCTATCGTGAACGTTCCTTACTTATGCAGCAATATACATTCATCACCTGCATACGGAGTTTATGTATCTCAATTGATTCGATACGCAAGAGCATGAACTACGTATGAATAATTTCTAAACGAGGTAAATGATTGACAAACAAGTTGTTGAAGCAAGAATATCAGCAGTATCGTTTAAAGTCATCATTTCTTAAGTTTTACGGTCGATACAATGACCTTGTCAGCAAATACAATTTATCATTGAGTCAAATGCTGACTGACTTTATCATACTAATTGTCGACGGATTTTCCCGTTATTTCCACATCATGACAAGGAGAACACGGCGGTAGTGACCGGGCGGCAGGGGATGCTCACTTTTCTATGGCATTTGATTGCACCTCTGATGTTTTGGAGGTCTGTGTTTCCTCTGTTCCTGTTCTGTAATGTTTTATGGACTTTTGATTTTGAATACTGTGCGTTATCTCCATATCTTTCGCTCCCTATCTTTCATTCTTACGGTCTTTTAGTGAATAGCAAAATTATCCAAATCGACCATCTTGATGAATGAATTTTATACCTTATATTTTATATGTATTTGAAAAATTTTGATTAATACCAAACACAAATTATGAACTTATATTCAATTAACACTTACCATTAAAATAAGACATACTAAACATGTTGAAAGTACAGAATAAAAGTAATAATCAATAAAAATACTTACGTTTAAAGTTAAGTGAATATTGATTTTATTTCATTCCAACGGATCAGTGTAGTCATTTTCGATTCCAACACCATTTTGACCTTGTAATCCTTTTATAAATCTTCATTTTGTGAAGCTTGTTGCCTGCGATTTTTTTTTTGTAATTATGTAATGCCATATTGCTTTTTTGAATCTCCTCCATTTTTAAATACCTGAAAACTGCCTATAAAAAAAGTATGAATGGTAGACTTTCCAAATGAAAGGGTAAATCAATTACTTCTGAATGGCTTGTACATTCTATTGAACCAACCTGTATTGATTTCATTTTTTCAGTGTTATTCTCATACAATAGACACAGCACTTCTTTTCATGAGCCAAACATGTTCGATAACTCTGTTGAATATTCCTTTGAATATATCTATAAACTAAAAAAAAATGCAATGGAGGATATTTATAATCATTTTTAATATTTCCTTTGGGGCCAGGTGAGGGGGAAGATAATTCCGGTTGGAAATTTATATGTAAATTTAGAAAGCAAAATGATTTTCAAAGGAACACGTTCAGAAAATAAGTTCTTCAAAAGTTTTGGGCATTTGGAAGGTTTCATAGTATTTACAAAACATTGCATGAGAAATTGCAGAGAAAATGACAACGGTCACCTCCCCAATGTTTCAGATCCCACCCTTAATATTTCAATTGTTCGGAGAATTATTCTGCTCCTAATAATTTGTATTTTTTCAATGAACGCTTAAGCATACTTCTGTTCGTCTTCTTCATATTTGAGTTTTTTCATGCAGAGATGTCCATGCAGCTGTAGAATATCATTAAAGTTAAACCCATTGTCGCCATCAGAAATGTTTCAGGTGTCATACAACATCGCGTGATATTCGACATTATTATGATACAAATAACTACTGTCTTAAAATAATTACCGCCGCGGCCACCGACTCCAATGTCATGACTTCCGGCTACTTCCGGTGTTTAAAAAGAAATGGCGTTAACCCGGAAGTAAAAAGGCACTTAGCCTCCATATTTAGACAGATATGGACACGTTTTACGGTTTAACAAAGGAGCATTAATTTTATGTGATATTAAATTATCGACAATGCTGATCAATCTGAAAACTCTTTTCTCATAGATCTCTGGTCTTTTATTTTGAATTTCCAAATTAAAGATCACAAATGGACATTTACCAGACAATTGACGTCAAAGGTTCAAGCCAAAATATACTATACTCTTTTTTCGAAAAAAAAATAAGTGGTATTGAGAATTCTGATAAGAGACTGAAAATATTAAAGGTTCGACCATAAATCTGCGAAGGCTGTAAAGAAACCATATCTCAATAAAGGAGGAGGGTTTAATGCATTGTAGAAATAATACAAGATAGATCCGAGGTTTTTGAAAGTTTTAATTGCATATTGATGACATAAAAGATAGGCATTGGTTATTCAACATTTTGTGGGTATATATATCGAAAGTCAGAACCAGACAGAGCTTTTTCGATAGTATTCAACAATATATAAAACCAGAATTGAAAAAAAAAATCCATTTTAATCTTTCCCTTTTTAAAATAGCATACGTTATTTTTCCTTTTTTACCATTGACGTGAATGGCTAGTGAAAAAAGAATGGTTTCTGAGATGGCACATGTCCCTAATTCTAAGTTTTGTATACATGTATCTGCGTTTGCTCTTCTTCTATTTTGTAAAGTTTTAAAGACTATTGAGCTTGAATATTGGTCGTTATCTCCAAATATATTTTATGTTTTGTTAAATGTAAAACATGCAGAAAACAAACATTGATCGACTTCATAAAATCTATAAACTGTAAAATATGTGTATTAGTGAAAAAATGGGCCCCTGAGAAATCCAAGGATGGGATCAGGTGCCATGGAGGAGTAAGGATCCCTTGCTGAATATTAAGGCGAATGAATTTTATGATGGAGGAAATTCTAAGATATATATCACAAAAAGAGAAATAAGAAATTTCTTTTGTATATGGGATTTCTTTCCTTAAAATAGTGGTATCTAGAGTGTTTGTTTCGTGAGAGAAATACTCGTTCGCGGCACCGCGTATATAGACTCAAACAAAAACTGTTCCTTCGCCAACCGCTCGGCACTAGAAGTGAAAGTCACGGGTCTTTCGGATATGGCCTTAAAAACGTAGGTCCCGTGTCACGGTAGGCGCTGGCACGATAAAGAACCCTCGCTGCTCAATGGCCCTGAGTGCCGAGTATAGGTCTACATTTGAAGCCCTTCACCGGCATACGGTGACGTCTCCATATGAGTGAAAAATTGTTAAACAATTTCCTACAGTAAAATAATTTTAAAAATGTATTTTGAAAACTAGTTAGCATGCATATATTCTATTTCACAGGATTGTTCTTTCTGTATCAAAGAAAACGATGGCTTAAGCAAAGCTTTCAGGCATACAAAATAAAAAAATCAAATTGTATATAGCTTTCTTTTTGTTTTACGTATTTTATTTCCCATCATAAACAGTTGGAAAGTTAAGAATTCAATTCATTATCTTTAATGTGTTAAAAAGCGTAAAGGGATTAATTAGGGAAATAGTATAAGAACCCTCACTGCTCAATGGCCCTGAGTGCCGAGTATAGGTCTACATTTGAAGCCCTTCACCGGCATACGGTGACGTCTCCATATGAGTGAAAAATTCACAAGAGGGACGTTAAACAATGAACAAACAATCAATCCTACAGTAAAATAATTTTAAAAATGTATTTTGAAAACTAGTTAGCATGCATATATTCTATTTCACAGGATTGTTCTTTCTGTATCAAAGAAAACGATGGCTTAAGCAAAGCTTTCAGGCATACAAAATAAAAAAATCAAATTGTATATAGCTTTCTTTTTTGTTTTACGTATTTTATTTCCCATCATAAACAGTTGGAAAGTTAAGATTTCAATTCATTATCTTTAATATGTTAAAAAACGTAAAGGGATTAATTAGGGAAATAGTATAAATACATGTTATACAATCAAAAACGTCATATCTTAATTTTTATGTACATAAGTCGTTTTTTAGAATGAATTTAAATTTGGATTGACAATAATTTCTGATTGTCAAAAAGAAATATTCACTGTTAATGCAATTTTTAAAAGTAATTATTCTTTTTCAGAAACACAGGTTTTTGCAGGCTATCACACTTTGAACCCTCCTAATACAGTTACTAAGGCAGTCTGCCATTGGCCGACGGTTTCTGACGAAATTGTGACGTTTTGTCATATCCTGGGTTTGTATTGGTTTCGAATCGACGTTATTTCCAAACATGAAATCTACAAGTTTTGTCATTTTCTGATTGTATGGAACCAAAGCCGTGCCTCGTATAATGTCTAGAATGGTAACAATGTTTAGTTCGCTGTCTGTCTTTAAATCCTTGTGTCCTAATGATACAGAGGCTGCCTCACACCTGTCAATACCTGAAAAATAACATGTTAGAAGAATTTTAACGAAATATGAAATAGAAATTTTCTTTTTAATTTTTAAAATATGATTTGATTTGAACATATTTTATTATGCAAAATACAAAATTTGGATCGGGCAGCAGACATAGCCTAGCTATATGAGCCCTCTCAAAAGGTACAAGGTTAATTAATACACATATAGTAACAGGTTTATATATGACCAATAAGTTATATAAGTTATATATAACTGACACAAATTTGAATAGAACATAAGGGAAAGATAGATACATAAGTAAAGATAGAAAAAGAAAAAAAAACAACAAATGAATACCGGTTTATAAATGAATCCGAAAAAAAACAGAATTACAGCAATTTATAAACATACAATGAATGTGTATTTGATTTAAGACATAAACTGGAATAAGTATTACATAGTTACACTTCATTTATGAAATCTTTTGGTTTATGATATATAATTGTGAACACAATCAAATAATTTCATATGTTTTGCATATGAAATACTTCTATCACCAAATAGTAAAAGATTTAGGGAAATAGGAATAGGATTTTGCAGGTCTATACTAGTTATACAGTGAAAAAGATGATTGAGAATGTTTTAATGTTCTGATAGATTGATAAAATAATGTACAAGTACTTTGACAATGTGAATATATGTTTTCAAGAAAACAAATTTTCGTTTGAACATGCGAAAAAAAACTTGCTCATAAATCTATTAAATGTCATGAAAAAAGGTCAGGAAAAATCCTTTCATATTTGCGTCAATATAAAATTACTAAAAGATTAAAAACTATTTGATAATATTCAGTGAGCCGCTAGCATAAAAGCCTTATCAGAAAAAAGATGCTCTTTTCGCATTTTTATACACTGTTTAATGAATTTACCCGATGAAACCTTAAATCAAAGACTTGAATCAAAGACTAATGTATGGTTAAATGATTATAAATGACGATGGATTGTTACACAACTAGCCCCAAGTTAACCCCTAGGTAAGGAAACAAGAAATTGATATTGATCACGTGATATGCTCTGTTTACGTGACTATAAATATAAGACTATTATTAAGTAGAAAAACGTGTAACTGACAAATTTGTTATTCGAGGACCATATTGGAAATAAGCTTTTTTAAAAAAGCTTTTATGGGCGGTCCTTAGGTACTATCTTTCATCTGTATGTCATGCAGCTCATTTAATAATTACATGTATATCTTAACTTAGATCTTTATTTAGTAGCATAGTGCTTTAATAATGTGTGTTTTTCTATAAGAAGGCTAATCTGTAATGTTTCAAGTGTGAATCATGATATTCTGAGATATTTTTACCTGAATAAAATGAAATGAAATATACAAACACAAGACACATGCTTCTTCCTTTTTATGTTCTTAAAACTGTCTGTTTATCAACTCATAAAATTAACAATTTCTTTTTTATATGTATGGAATTGATAAATTGGAAGAAAAATTATTCCGTTACTTGTATGTGAAAAAGCTTTATTTCCGTCATTAATAAAAGCACGTTTATTCATTATGCTAGAGGATTTTTTGGCCGACTGCAGTGAGCCAATAATCAATAGAAAAAAAAATGTCAATTTGCTGCAATCAAACACTCTATGTGTCTGAGATGGTGTCAGTGTCTTTCAGTGGGTTTCACTGGGTTTTCTTATAAGAAAAATTTTGCTTGCAAAATTAAGTTCACTGTTTAGATATATGTGCAGCGTACATTTAAGGTTAAAAAATCATGTACTTACAAATAGCTGCACAAAGGCATTTTTTTTTTATTTTTTTGTATGTTCGTTTTTCAATTACAGATGGTTTTAAGTTCCTATGATTGATTTTTTCACATGAATTAACAAAGAATAAATGAAATGAAAAACATCAATGTTCATGAATAAAAATGTGTTATGCATGTGAAGCTGTTGGACACAGACCTTCTGTTAAAGAAACGATCTCCTTATAAGAAATATTAAAAGTTGGAAGAAAGGATAAACTCATTTTTCCGCGACTCTAACAAAACACGTGAAACAATGTTCATGTTTTTTGGTGTTTGTCCATATCGTTTGATTTGTTACACACCATAATAATTATACTTGAAAAAAAACAGATATTACCCATCTTCCGATGTTTTTCATAATATAAATTCAATTCTTAATGAAATATAACGTTAAAAATGATAAATTTTATATTTCTATTGTGATTTAATACATTTTTATGCATTTCCCCTTCAATATATGTACTCACACTACTAAACTTATAAAACTCTATGTTGCTTTTTAATAGCTTTTGTTGTATAATTTATTTTTTGAGTATAAAAGGTATTCGTTCATTTAAAAATTTGATAACAAGTGTAATGACTGAATTGATTTTTATATAATTTGGAATTTGGAAGCATAAACAAAAATCTGTCTATGATGTTAAAAAGCCCGAACTTATTTTATTTTGGGGATCATGGTTGAATAAGCTGTTGAAAAGCCATACTTGTGATGATATTGATTTAAGAGATATTCCTTTTTTCGTGAAAATGATTGAAATGGGTTCTGTACAAGTTCACAAAGTAGAAAATTTATTTTAATTTTGGAGTCATACAGCATTGAAACGCTCTTCTACTTAAAACAGACATTCCAATATATTTTCGTCTATTTCAAAATTAAGTGTTGAAGGCGAAACGCCATGTTCATAGTCACTACAGTGATTTACAACTATTTTACACCGAACGACGCGGCCATTTTCCTACCTCAATGGCTAACTCTGTGACGTAGCCAACCCATTTGTACCATATTAGGTCCATTGCGCGTTTGAAATTATCAAATGTCAATTTGTCATTAAGAAACATTAAGAAGATGCAGAGAATATTTTTTCTTCGTCGGATTGAATATTAACCATTTAATCAAGAAACCGTGTCATACGAGGCAACTGGGTGCAGCTTCCTTTGAAGAAAATGTGTTGACTGATAAATAAAGATTTTTCTCTAAGTCAGACATATTTTCATCTCTGTCAATTTAATGAGGACACATTTCCGTAAGCAAAGAAATTTAATGTGTGAAAGATTACATGGTTTCTAAAATTATATCTTTTGAACTCGATACTTTAAAAAACGGTTTATAGTTTTAAGGTACGTACATGATTCTAAATATTGTTATATTAAATGACTGGATATTGCATCACAACTTTTATTGTGTCAATATTGGAAGAAGAGGGGGTTTGCCTTTAAGGTTGAAGGTTTTTATCGACGCATCACTAATTACTATCTTTTTGTCATTTTAAGTATGATTTCATTTTCTAATGAAATTTAATGCAAAACAAAACAATAATGACATAATAAATAATTTTGCTAAGTACTTTTACAGGGAACACTAAGGAGATTTTAATTTCCTTTTTATTTTTTGGACAAATTGAATTTGAATAATATATTTGTTTTGGATTTCTTAACTCATAAGAATCCGTACAGAGTTACATAATTTCTTTCCTAAAGAAAAAATTTTAAGGAGAAACTTTAGTATATACTGTACAACAGAGTTTGAGATACAATTTAGATCAAACTTACCCTCAAAGAACAATCACAGAATTTAAGACAACATGGTCTAACGCATTTGTTTTATTTTTTACTAGAGAACAGCAAACTACATGTAGTAATGACAGGTAAAGGTTATTGTAAACACAGAAACATCATTAACTTCTGTTTCTGCAGCAATATACCATAATTGTCGCCAAATTGACTTTTAATTTTTAAAAGTATTCGATACGAAAGAGCATGTTCCATGAATTTCTGTAATGAAACAAAATTTTGACAAAATGTTTGTTTGTTTGTTTTTTGAAAGTCAGCATCTTGTAAATTTTGAGTGGAATGTCGTCTGACACCATTCATACAAATTGCAAGACAACATTGAATGAAGGATAGGGAGATAACAAACAGTATTCAACATCAAAGTCCATAAAACAGTACAAAATAGGAGCAGAGCAAACACGGACCTCTAAAACATCAGAGGTGGGATCAGGTGACATGGAGGAGTAAGCATCCCCTGCAGACCGGTCACACCCGCCGTGTGCTCCATTTCATGTTCAGGAAATTTCTACGTTATATCTGTTTACCATATTGTGCAAAGGGGCTTACAGGAGGCAGGTTGGTGGGGGATACTCCTTATAAGTACCTATTCCCACCTCCATTCAAAGGTTCCTGTGATCTCTGACCATAGAAAGTAATATATAAATTATAATTTGATTCTATGATGTATAAACGAAACGACTACATAATTATTGTTAAATTAAATCACTCTGATTATTAGTTCACATTTCAATTCTTATTTGAATATGTATTATGTATATGTATTACAACATTTTTATCGTCAACTTCCCTTACTTATGCAGCAGTATACCTTTATCACCTGCATACCGAGTCTATATTTCTCAGTTAATTCTATACGCAAGTGCATGCTATACGTATGTACAATTTCTAAAACGAGGTAAATTATTGACAATTACCAAGTTGATGAAACAAGAATATCAGAAGTCGTGTTGAAGTTTTTATTTTATTTCTAAGTTCTATTTTTAAGTTCTTTAGTCCATACAATGACCTTGTCAGCAAATTCAATTTGTCATTGAGTCATATGCTGACGGACATTTTCCATACTAATTGTTTGGCAACATATTATTTACCGATTAAAATAACAACGACATATTTTCCCGTTATTCCCTATTATGACAAGGAGCACACGGCAGGTGTGACCAGTCAGCAGGGGATGTCGACTCCTCCATGGCACCTTATTCCACTTTTATGCTTTGGAGGTCCATGTTTTCATTGCTCTTATGTCTAACTGTATAATGGACATTTAAGCTGGAATACTGTTCTTTATCTCCATATGTTTCATCTCCATACAGTGTACTTTACGTATATTTTATTTTATGCAGTTTTTTAAGATTTGTAAAAGAGTGCAATTACTCTGCGTTATCTTCGTTTATGTTTATTTATAAGTACAATTTATAATTGTAATAGTAACCTCTCCTTTTTGAAGACGGTATTTTAATTTTTCTTCCCTCCCGCCAGTCCCCAAATATATTCTGTTCTGCTTAGATAAAATAAAGGCTTCATCTCTCCTTCAAACCAAAATAAGGATTTGAAAAAGGAATATGGAATCTACTTTAAATTAATACAGGTAGTATATGTATTGGTTCTGATCTACATGTTCACAAGGCACTAATTGTGCATTATATAAGATTAACCTTTGATTACCAGGTGTGATCAATGTTTTGAGATAATGCTATCATAGAATTAAAACGGTTTACGTCATTTATTCACTGAAAGATGTAGTTAATAGTAAAAAAGCAAATAAGTAGTCTTGAATTGCTTTTTTAAAAACATAATCATTTTGACGAAAATAATTGTCTCGAAAATTATTATAACATTGAAAACATGGAAAAATTTATTTCAAAAGTTTCCTTTCATTATATCAGTTTCGTTTATTAATTTTAGTATTTACACTGGATACAGTGTATTCAAAACATTAATGTGTTAAAATGCTCATATTCAAATATATAGCTTGCAAACTTATTGTCTCACAACATTTTTAATTTTAACATTTACCGGTATATGATAAATGAATAGTATTCAAATGTTTTGATTTTCAATGGTTGGGTATACAGCGTACAATCAAAGCACAGACTAAAAAAAATGACACCGTACGTTTCATTTAACAAAGCCTTGCTTCCAAGAGTACATGAATCTTTTATCTTTAAAGGAGCATACTTTAATTTTTCATTTCATCTTTGCAAACAAGATACACAGACAATTAAGCAAGGAAATTGATGAACATGCTTAAGGAAAAATGGACAAATACGAGGGGTGATCAAAAAGTTCGCAAACTATCTCTATATCTACAAACCACAATTCAGATTAGAATGAATTTCGGTACACACATAGCCATACACACAATGTCTATAAATAGCATATGCTGAATAAAGTTTCTCTCCTTGTTTGTGACGTAACAATGTGAAAATGACGTCACTATCTAGGTCACTTGTGTCGAACTCGTTCACCAAACGACTGTGCAATTTATTGTAATATCTTAGAAATCCCTCCACAGTATCATATAATAATTTGTATACAGTTTATTGAGATAAATGAGTTCCTATAAATTCAATTAATGATTGGATTAATCGTTTTAGTGAAGGAAGGCTGATGATTAAAAATGATACTTGTCATCTTGCCCAGTGAAAGCAAGTTTGAAAAGAAATGTATTTTTAATTAAGCAATTTGCTATCAAAGACCTTCAATTAGCACTTTGAAAAATAGTTGAATATTTGAACAATGATATAAGTATTAAATACCTCAGATATCGTTTACTTAAGATTTTAAACATATTAGATTGATAAAAAGGATGCACCCATTTTCTATCCACCTTGAATAAAGGTTTCTCCTGAGACAGAAGATTTGTGTTTTAATGGTCGCCATGCTTATTTTTGGAAAGGATGTTATTATCCACCCATTCTGTTGCCGAGATATGACCATTTCTGACAAATTAACTGTTCTTGTCATAAAAATTAACTCACATGGAAAGAAATATAAAACTCGGAAAAATCTTTTAACTTTTGTGACAGAACGCTACGGAGGGGGTCACGTGACCACCAATATCACGTGATTTGCGCATGCGCAGAACGGTGGTTCATGTGCATTAAAATTGGGGAGGATTAACTTAAAACATAATCAACATCAAAACCAAATATTGTTTCTTGTATGGAAGTTATTCAATTAGTTTGCGAACTTTTTGATCACCCCTCGTACATTATATTACCCTGGGCACCTTTTCATTAATTTAAAGAATATTTTATTTTCTAGCTATATTTGTTTGCATGCTTGATAGATTTTTTATTATGGTTTTTGCATATTCATCTTAGTATGCGTGTTTTTAGGTCAATTCTTTTATTGATTATTCAGTGTTGCTTTATTTATTATTCGTACTAAAAAAATTTAAAAGCATTTTAATTTTTACAAATCGAATGTAAATTTTATCATATTTAAGAACGTGACGAAAATTGCTTTTAAATAATGCAAGAAAAGTAAAAATATTTTTTCCATAACTTACATGAATTTTAAAAATATCCAATTTTTGTAGACAAGATTGAATTATACGGCAAATAGAAAAAATAAATTACAAAGGAAATTGAAATAAACTCTGTTTCGGACTTATAAAATATCAGATATCAGATTTGGTTAGATATCTGTAGCCTACTTTGCTATAAATTTCTTCAGAAAAATGTTATAAACAGATACATGACCAATTGTGTAAATGAGTTTAAAACCTCAACTGAAGAAATATTCATTTGAAATGAGGTGCATTGATAAAAAAAATCTTGGAGATAAGCTGTTTTACGGACTAGGAAATTTATAAGGAAGTAATGAAAATATTTTCTTTTTAATTTTTGTATAGTACAAAAATATCACAGTTGATATCAATATTCTAAATCAGCAATTTTTTCTCTAATCTGTTAAGTTTGATTATCTAAATAAATGAAGAAAATTAAGATAAATAAGAGTGAGAAGTGCCTTACCTGTATGATATAACAGAGACAGTAGCAGACATAACATCACCCCTACTCTCATATTCCTCCGTTATCCCTGTCAAATCCGCTCTCTTCCTTTTATAAAGTCCAGAATCCGTAACGTGTTTGGTTCTATAATTTAGTTTTATCCCCTGACTTCCGTTCTTGGAACATAATGTCGTTAAGTCATAAAAACCTTTTTGTTTTAATCTATTTTTAAAATACTTTTGCTGGCACAGTTTCCGGAAGTAGATAAAATTTGATGAAAAATGACCGTCCTTCTTGATTGAAAGTATGGATGGTTTAAAATATCAAATGATCTTGAAACAACCGACTTAATCAAACATGATTTGGACTTAAGCGCCAAGATATTATTTTCTAGAAAACACTTGCTATATGACATATACCTAAATATCGCATTACTGGCGAGGTCTTCTATATTTATGAATAAAGATTCCACCTAGTGAGTAGCATGACGTCACAATTGTTCTACGAAGCATGTTTATTAATATCGTTTGATATACACCCTCATGACACACCATCAAAGTCAATATCGATTGATGGCAATGTGAATTTAAAGAACTTCAGAATATCGCAGAGGGTTAGAGAACATTAAATAACATTTAAAAACAACTTTTTTTAGGCTAAATGCGTGAAAAATATATCTCTTTGTTTGTCCGGGAAAACGCTGACTCCTGATTTATCATTCAATTTGCGCTAAATTGCTGAGACGCATCGTTGTTATAGTTAATGATAAAGTTTTATTAAATTTTCAACATTTTTTTTTCTTTTAATTGACGCTGATTGAAATCATTAATGTGTTATTTCCTAACATACATTGAACGCCATAGGAAAGTGCAAAAAGATTAATAAGCATTGCAAATAATGCAAAATGAAGACATTTTTAATAAAGAGTGAAAAAAATCCAATATTATTATATATTATGACGTGTGAAATCGGATGGTACATGTAGAAATTATGGGAATCTTATGTAACCATGTCATGTTTCCTAAGATAATATTAGGACTTGCGCTAAAAATATAACAAAGGACAAATACCTGGTTTACTCTAAGATCCTTTCAAACATTCGTCTTGCTTGGGAGAAAATTAAAAAATGCTGAAAACGAAACTAATTCTACAGATACATAATGTTCGTTTTAAGTTTAAAAAATAATTTGATTTTTAAAAAGTTCTTTCTTAAAACTATATCACGTGACATTACTTCTATTGATAGTGTTCACCCTAGATTCCTTTTATCGTTTTTAATAACTGCATGATAATAGATGTTGTGTCTAATTGAAATATGCCGGAGTGGGAAAATGAATGTACGTACTTTCATTGGATTGTACTTTTGTAAACCTTTACAACTTTTGTCAGACCTGAGCACACTGATTATATGATTATTTTTAAACATCAGTCAGCAAAATGCTTTGAATTTAATAAGCGTTTGAACCAATTGGCATCTATTTTTAGGACAGAAGCTTAAACTGGGATAAACATGATGATCTTCAGGAGATTGACGTGTTATTTCAATCCTCTAATAACAACTTCAGTCAATTTTTTTTTATTTTGGATTAAATATTTCTACAATGCATTGAAAATTTAAAAAAAAAATGTATTATGAAACGTTGAATTTGAATGTCATGAAGTTCATTTTTTGAATGACGTATTTACATAAAGAGTTACCAGACTAATCAAATTATGAGGAGATGAAAGCCAAGCTAACGCGATTCTTGTTAACACTTTCTTAATTGGAAGATTAAAGTAGTCATTTTAACAACTGATTTACGACGTGTTGTTTCCCATTTACACTTCACATCATATCCACTTTTATGGCGGACTAATATGGCAGACACGCTAATGAATGAGAAAATGACGTGCAACTTTTATATTCCCGGAAAGGGTCAAAAGCGCGTAATATTTATTAAGGAGGTATTTTTTGATTACTATTTTGATTTGAAGCATGTTTACGTTTATGGCAATGGGAAATAATTGATTTTATAAACAGAAGTGTCGTATTAAGAATGATAATTAATAACAGCCATAAAGAAAATCAGTTGACACCAATCTCGTTGGCGGGTTTCGGTCTGATGAATGAAGACAGTTCATTCCTGGGTCAAACTTTCTTAAAGAAATTGATATTTTTTTTCTTCTATATTATTCATTAACCTATAGAAACTTGGCGTTTTTCTATCGGGAAATGTTGATTAGTATAACATAAATGGTATAGATGGCTGAATAAGTATATTCTATACAGACAGAAATTTAAATAAATAAACTAACAAATAATCCCAGAAAGACACTTAGAATTGACGGAGAGTGAAATAATAATTTTTTTCGAAAAATAGATATATCATTATTCATTAAAATATTTTATATTCTTCAGAATGCGTATTGTATGGAAACAATAATCGATCTCACAAAAACTACAATCAGTACAGTTCTGTGAGCAATTTGAACACGGATCCCTGGGATCAGGTATCTTGTAGGAGTAAGCACCCCCTACTCACTGGTCACACTGGCAATACTGAATATTTCATTTTGCATTTTAATGAAATCTTTTACCTTATCTTCTTTCGTTTCCCATATTTGTAAACCGTTGCAGAATATTACATTGTAGTTTAGTATTCCTCATAATATCAGTATTGTATACTTTATATATGTAATTATATCATTATATGTACATACATGTAGTCGACTTATAGTATAATTATGTATTTAAAAAATCTTACTGACTGTGTACTCCTTAATTTGTATATGCTTTTATATATCTTTGTTGAATTTTTTTGAGGATGTGAATTTTCTTCTTTAATTAAGTCTTCTTTATGAATCCTTTTTTTTTGTATCTGCATTGTTTATTTTCCTTGTATTTTTCTTGTAATATCACTTATTATATAAATATACCTCATTAAATTAATCAATGCTGTATCGTATATCCTTATTGATGATATGACATATATATGGAGATAAAGAACAGAATTAAAGCTCAAAAGTGCATTAAACAATACAACTTTTGGAGTAGAGCAAGCATCAGAGGTGGGATCAGATGCCCTGGAGGAGTGAGCATCCCCTGCCGACCGGTCACATCCACCGTGTGCTCCTTATCATGATTTGGAAATTACGGAACAATACATCTACAATTCGGCATGTGAATTATGGTCTAACAATTAGTATGAAAACGTCAGTCAACATTTGACCTAATGATAAATTGCATTGATGACTATGGCATGTCAAACGTTGCAATATTTGATAATCTTGTGATGTATATTCAAAATCTTGTGATGTATGTTCGAAATCTTGTGATGTATATTCAAAATCTTGTGATGTATATTCAAAATCTTGTGATGTATGTTCGAAATCTTGTGATGTATATTCAAAATCTTGTGATGTATGTTCAAAATCTTGTGATGTATATTCAATATCTTGTGATGTATATTCTAAAACTTGTGATGTATATTCTATAATCTTGTGATATATGTTCGAAATCCTGTGATGTATATTCTATAATCTTGTGATGTATATTCAATATCTTGTGATGCATGTTCAAAATCTTGTGATGTATATTCAATATCTTATGATGTATATTCGAAATCTTGTGATGTATATTCTATAATCTTGTGATGTATGTTCGAAATCTTGTGATGTATATTCTTGTGATGTATATTCAATATCTTGTGATGTATGTTCAAAATCTTGTGATGTATATTCAATATCTTGTGATGTATATTCGAAATCTTGTGATGTATATTCTATAATCTTGTGATGTATGTTCGAAATCTTGTGATGTATATTCTATAATCTTGTGATGTATATTCAATATCTTGTGATGTATGTTCAAAATCTTGTGATGTATATTCAATATCTTGTGATGTATATTCGAAATCTTGTGATGTATATTCTATAATCTTGTGATGTATGTTCGAAATCTTGTGATGTATATTCGAAATCTTGTGATGTATGTTCGAAATCTTGTGATGTATATTCTATAATCTTGTGATGTATATTCAATATCTTGTGATGTATGTTCAAAATCTTGTGATGTATATTCAATATCTTGTGATGTATATTCGAAATCTTGTGATGTATATTCTATAATCTTGTGATGTATGTTCGAAATCTTGTGATGTATATTCAAAATCTTGTGATGTATGTTCAAAATCTTGTGATGTATATTCAATATCTTGTGATGTATATTCGAAATCTTGTGATGTATATTCTATAATCTTGTGATGTATGTTCGAAATCTTGTGATGTATATTCTATAATCTTGTGATGTATATTCAATATCTTGTGATGTATGTTCAAAATCTTGTGATGTATATTCAATATCTTGTGATGTATATTCGAAATCTTGTGATGTATATTCTATAATCTTGTGATGTATGTTCGAAATCTTGTGATGTATATTCGAAATCTTGTGATGTATGTTCGATAATCTTGTGATGTATATTCGAAATCTTGTGATGTATGTTCGATAATCTTGTGATGTATATTCGAAATCTTGTGATGTGTGTTCTACAATTCAGTGATGCGTGCAATAAACTTGCATGACGCAACAGAAAAGTAAGGACAATTTTCATTGGTTAGAAATAACGAAAGTAGCCGGAGCGGTCGTAATGCACACATTGACACAACTTCGCAAGCATGAAATTGGCGAATTCAACCTAAAGTCAAAATTATAGGTAATAGAAAAATTGTTTTGGTATCAAGAAGCACTAAGTCAGTCATAACGTGAAAAGTGAGAATCAAGAACATTAATTTGATTTGTTTGAAGGTGATTTTGTTTTCTCAACAGCGGCTGGTGCACGTACCATACTTTTACTCGTAAACTCAATTTGGCGGTGAAGAAGCAGCATTTTCTGTTGCTCACCGTCGCAATAGCTGAGCATTGCTCTACGAGCAATGTGCCCAGCTAAAAATCATAATATTTGTAATGATATATCATATTCTAGACTTGACATACAATAAACAATGATAAGAATTATTGTCGCATATCTGCAGTGATTTTCTTTGATCTTTCTGTGGTGATAATTTATCCCATATCACATGTGTGATAATACTTTCCAAACATGTTTCAAAGTTTTTACACTCTTTATCATACAGTTTTAAAGAACAGTTTTATGAGCTCATAAGTATATTAATATCAATTCTCTATAAAAATCAAAATGAAGTGGCCACGCGATGTCTTGGATTCAGCTAATTTTTTTCTTACTGAAACTTCAATGAATGAAAAGATTGACTATATGAAAGAAAGCATGGTAGTTTACTCGGTTGCCATGGAAACGGGGCTAAAAGGTGTAAATTATAGTGAATATTGCTATTTATCAATAATATCAAAAAAATTTTTACTAGGCAAAGCTGTTAATGTGCATATTTTTTTATATGCTTCATGACAATCAAAACTATGTAAAAAATAGTGTATGTCACAAAGTTTTTACAATTTCTAATTTTCTGATGCCAAAAAGTGAATAATTAGTCCTCGTTACCTCCCTTGTTAGGCTTAATATTTAAAGACTTTGACAAGTGATGTGAAAATCCTAGTAGGTGGATTTAGATTCAAGAAATGTTATTTTGCAAATATCATTTAAAACATTTATGGGTAAATGAAAAATAAACATTTTATTACACTGTAAAGTTGGTCTAAATGTGCTTTTTCTCTATCCGAGTTATTTCCCTTGTTGGAGCTCTTCGGCATTGAAGAATACAAAATGTGTAAAATGTAAACAAGATGGCAGGCAATGAAATCTTCATTTTTTTCTTCTTGTTTTGAAACATCTTGTTCAGGAAAATCCTACCTCAAGAGACTCAGAATTTGATGAAAAACAGTTAACCAAGTAGGGATAATCTTTAAGAAAAGCCAAAGGGTTGATCTGGACATGATGAGTATTACACGTATAGCTACTCATAGAAAGGAAAATATGAGGAAATCAGGGTGGTATGGGGTGAAGGCCGTGAGGATTTTAACTGTTCCCTTCAAGATGTCTTTGAAATAGAGATCGAGATATACATGTAGTGGTGTGGTAGTCCCCGACCAATCCCCATTGCAATGTGTAAGTATTTTTTTTAATTTATAATTCTATTCAGTTGTCTCATGTACCCGGTATGTTCAGTAACTTACTGTATATTGAAATATAAGACAATAAAAACAAACAAAACCATGAAAACTTGGATGCACAGTTGCACATATTACATGTACATGACATTGAATCATATAATACTGTGAAATATATGTGCCCGTTTTGGGTACCGGTATTTTATTTTCTATAAAATTCAGTATATTTGAAGAAAATTGTTTGTATAAATTTATGATTCCAAGTGATAATATGTTTATGTCCATTCTATTTTAACAAACAGGATTTGTAGAAATCATACCATGAAAATATTAAACCTTTGACTTTTGACAATGATAACTGAAAAATGGGTTAGATTTTTTGAAATTTTAAGCAATATCAGGACCGTAGAATATTTGAAAGAATTGATAAAAAAAAGTGTAAGTGTAAAATTATGAAAATTAACTCAGTACATGCAGACAAACAGATTTACAGCTGCTAATAGTGTTCTAGATCTATAAGTACATATACTTTGTCATACTATGTGAAATCATTTTTGGGACCTTGATACAATTAAGTTATTTGCTCTGCAAGGTAATGCATTGTAAAGTAAGTAAAGAAATCTATCCAAGGGTGTTAGAATGTGACAGATCCATTTCATTTGTACTTGGAGTTCCTATAAATTAGTTAATTGTCATGAAGCACTCTTTATTGACTTTTCTAAGATTCAGCTTTCTGTCTCTTAATTTTGTTTTACTGATCACTGTTTTTCAGCTATATATTGCAGGCATATCAATCTTGCACACATTTATGAATAGTTTTAGTTTTACAGTATTGATCTGTATAGATGAGATCATTCTGATGCTGTGTACTACATGTCAAGGACATATTGTACAAATTAAAAATAGTCACATTAAAGAACAAAATGAACTATACCACATTACATGTAGTATCAATAAAACACGTATGTTTTTATTACAATTAATTCATGATATAATAACATTTCATTTACCACTTTAAAAATTAATTGTTGTCAAATTCATTTCTACTCTAGATCTCCGGCAATTTGTCCAAACCACAGAAAAGCTTTAACAGTATAAATTGAAAAAAACAATGCTTGATGACACGTTGAATCCCCTCCTTTATCAATCATATTCCTCATGATTCAGAAAATTTTCAGGATAACATTTAGATATCAGGTACATGTAATATATATTTGATGTTTAGGATTTTAACCCAAATTTTCAAATTGAAAAATAATTTAAATTCACAGATCACTGCAGCCCTTGCAAGATTTTCCTAATGAAGATTCTCAGGATTACAGATCCTCTAGCAGGGAGACCAGACAGGTACATGTATTAATGTGTATTAAGTTACATGTATTCATGGTGACTGAAGACATGATTGCCATGTTAATGCATAAAGGGAGATAATAATGTTTAGAGGTTGAAAATGTATATGTTTTATATATAGTGAAATTTTAAGATTCCAGTTTTTTTAAAAATAATTTTTAATGAATTTTTATCCAAACTGACCAAAAATTAATGGTATTTTTTTTTATTTTCATGTGAACAGATGGAAATGACCAGAGCAGAGGACACACAGCCCCCCCCCCCCCCCCCCAAAAAAAAATCACAGTGGACAGGAAGTAATTTTTACATGAAAAATAGAAAGTAGGAATAAGAACAGAAAGAAAAGAAGATCCAGTAAAAGCTGTCTTTGGTGCAAGATGGATATAAAGAGGGCTTTCTAAAGATCATTACTAAGATCCACAGCAAATTGCAAGCCTGAGCTACTTTTCAAACATATACAAAAGGACATAAAGAAATGTGATGTAATTCGAGGAAACCAAGCTGACATCAAATGAGAGAATATTAAGAAACAAATTTTAGTAGAATTTTTTTTTTAAGCAGAGCATCTGTTTTCCTTAGAGAAAATGTGTATTCTAAATTGATTCTAAATTGATTTCTTGTATTTTCAAAAATGTCACTGTTTAATTGGAGCATACATTCCAATGTCATGTTTATTTCTTTTTTTATAAAAGCAGTATTATGAAAAGAAGCAGTTTCTTCCCTTTTTATATCCCCACTCTGCAGGAGAGGTGGTATACTGATTTATTATATACCCCCACATGGGCTCACAAATCTATAGTTTTATACTGGCAGGCTTCACACAGTATGTCATGTATGATTAGAATATGAATACATTTTAACAAAACTGAGAACAAGATTAATTGTGAAACACTGATTCCCCCATACATGACAGCTTATGCCACGACTCCCACGAGGTATCCCAAAAAGGTCTTGTCACAAGAAAAACACCTGTGAAATATGAAAATCTAGTCCAACTTCAAAAGTTGTGGTTAAGGTTAAAGTTTTTTTTTTAAGTCAGTCAATGTCTAAGGTCAAGGTCAAATGGTTAAAAATATTTATACCCATTAAAAGAACATAATAGTATAACTGATCATCTGAATATGCTGATAAGCAATGTGATAATAAGAATTAATTCCACAATATTTAGCATATAAGGCCAGGCATTTAAAAAAAAATTGTTTGCCTTCCCCAAACAGACTGACTAAAATTCAAAACTTTTTTTTACATTGCAAGACAGTATGTTTTTTTTTTCTTTATCCATCTTATCTCATCAACAAATATTTTGAAATTTTCTGGGAAAAAGATTTTTCATCCTACCCAAGGACTAAATAATTTTACCATGAGTTGGGAGAGGGCAAAAAAAAACCATTATAATCAAGATGGTCTTGCCAACTTGTTTTGACATTATTTTGTTTGACTTACTTTCATATTTTCATTAGATACTTTCATATCATTTATAAAATATGAGTTTACCTTTTTACTTAAATTATTAAACAATTATAGCCTTTTGATGAGGTCAATCCCTCGATATATAGACCTTAGAGAAAGCATATTGACCGAGCACGAAGTGCGAGGTCGATATGCTTTCTCTAAGGTCTATATATCGAGGGATTGTACCGAATTAAAAGGGCTACAATTGTTTTATTATTTTTTATCAGTTAATAAGAAATGTCTTAAAATCCTTCTTTATAATACTCAGTACCTTCTCATACAAGGCATTGTTATGTCATTGTATTATGACGTCACAGTAATGAAAACCAGCTGCAGTATCTGTTTTTAGAAACATCCAGTCTATAAAGACTATTGTGACGTCAGCACTATTGTTGCTTCACAGAAGAACGTTTCCAATTTTAGAAACAGCAGGTTTATAAATTTTTGAAACAGAAACATCCAGTCTGTAACACTTTTTATACTTGATCATGTGATCCAGTTTGAGCCAATCAGATTGTTGGAACAATAAAGAAAAATAATATACATTTTTTAAAAAATAAACATTGAATTTGAACATATTTTAGTGAATAAATCAAAGGGATTAGAAACAATTACAGGTCAACAAAAGATTTTTAAGAATTGTTGGAAACTCACTTGTTTTATTTCATATTTAGAATAAAGTAACTAGAAGTATGATTTGTTTCCATGGCAACATATTAATTTACCTGTCTCTTAGTTAATTGCAGAAGTTCTACTTAATTATTAAAAAGAAATTTAAATACTTGACGTATATTCATATAACATAACAATTTGTTCAGTTTGGTAAAAAATGTTCTTAGATGATCTTCTCTGTTTTTTGTGATTAATGAGGGGGGGGGGGGGGGGGGGGGAAGGGTAAAATAATTTCTAGAAAGTTGTACATTTACCCATTAATTTTTTTTATTCTCATAAAACATTAGAATACATAGTTTATTTAATGATACATGGTTATAAATATATCAGTTGTCAAAATGGTGAAAAATTTCATTGAATATGACTATAAAAAGTCAATTTTGGCAAATTGCCAGTTTTCATGCAATAATTTCTAGAAAGTTTTTGATTTACCCATAATTTTTTTTTTATTCTCATAAAACCTTTGAATATATAGTTTATTTAATGATACATGGTTATAAATATATCAGTTGTCAAAATGGTGAAAAATTTCATTGAATATGACTAAAAAAGTCAATTTTGGCAAATTGCCAATTTTCATGCAATAATTTCTAGAAAGTTTTTGATTTACCCATAATTTTTTTTTATTCTCATAAAACCTTAGAATATATAGTTTATTTAATGATGCATGGTTACAAATATATCAGTTGTCAAAATGGTGAAAAATTTCAATGAATTTGTCCAAAAAAGACAAATTTGGCAAATTGCCAATTTGCTAACAGCCTAAATGCTGTGATGAAAATCCGCTTAATATCCATTCAAATGTCTTGAATGAAATTTATTTCTGAGATTTAAGTAATATGAGCTCAGAGAATATAATTTTCATGTGAATTTACACTAATTTATTGAATGTGCACTAATTTAATTTAAAACAGAGCAAAATTTGCTTAATCGGAGGGTTCTAAATATAACATCCTTGTTACCATGGCAACCAAATTGAAAAGTTAGACTTTAACATCATATTTATTAAAGATATGCCAATTGTAGTAAATGATGTGAAATTCGGCTAAATCGGAGACATGTCATGTCCATGACCCTATTTAAAATTTTGATTTTTATAGAGAATTGATATTAAATGGTTAATTTATCAAAACCTGCATTTAAAAATTCAGAAGTCTTAAGTTAAACCAAATTGTCCAGGGTATTCTTAGTAAGGTATGTCAAAGGTCATGGTTAAGTGACTTTGTAAGGCTGGTATTTTTTCTTTAGTTTTATGGCAATCAGTGCACATGGTAAATAGCATAAAATTACCCTTAGAGGTCTTATGCAAGGAGATAGCTAATTAAAATGAACAAATGTAGTTCTATGTGTGATGTATATAGAGACAATAATATTTCTTTTCTTTTTTCATTTTCAGGAACTTTACGTAGGTCTACAGTTTTAATTTTGGACTCATGCACTAGGAATATCATATCAGCAGAATTGTGCCACTGAATCAAAGGGAACTCTTTTTTTTTTAGGTACGCATGATCGATGTAACTTCCTCGATGGTGTGTTGGCTGTTTGCCCATGTGTATTTCGGGGTATAGGTATGTTTAGTCTCAATTTTCTTTCTTAAAAGCCGCATAAGGGGTATATTTTTTCTGATCTCAAATTTTGTCTAAGCATTAATCTTTTTTCTCATTCATGAAT
The DNA here is from genome assembly GCF_032062105.1 of Saccostrea cuccullata. NCBI lineage: Eukaryota > Metazoa > Mollusca > Bivalvia > Ostreida > Ostreidae > Saccostrea > Saccostrea cuccullata. The sequence continues at coordinate 23,729 of NW_026940937.1, forward strand.
TATCTGCTGAGAGTCTAGTTAATTAATTTATTTAATTAAAGCTATATAGTAACATATAGTGAAATTATTTCCTTGTGTGAGACCTAAAGAAAATCAGGTTACTCATTTTTATGACAATTTCTTTGATTTCGGGAGTAGCCTCCCCTTTTAAAGATCCAAAATGGTGATTTTACAGTGCGGCATGCAGTCTGGTCATCAACGAAGAGTTTTGACACCTGTAATACCCATATTTCTACCATTCACCTCTGTAACCTTTGTTGAGTTCATCAGACTGGTAAGAAAAACAATATTGTTAATTGAAATAATTTTATCAAGATAAATAAAATAATTAATGAAAAAAAAATTACATGAACAGACTCCCTCATATAAGAAAATGTCACATTTTACACATTGCAATTATACATCATTTACATATCCACATTTTCCCCATTTACACATGCAGTTGAATAGATTTAGTGCTTAATAATACATAGCAACAATTATTACATGAATCCTAAGACAATTCACAAAATACATGAATGCATTAAACTGTGAAATACAGATTTTGTACATTTAATTAAAATGCACAGCATCAGTACCCCCCCCCCCCCCTTCACAATCTTGCAACTTTCTTTTTAATTCAAAGTCACTAGGCAACACTAAAGATTTCCACTTATTGCTTTTCAGTCCAAGACAGGAAGTTGAGGAATAAAGTTGACAGGACATCCTGAACTGTCCTCGCTACCAGCTTATGAGGGAACCAGCTGCAGTGGACAAAGTACGTTACATCATAGGATAATAGGTAAGTCTCCGGAGTAGTGTTTGTAGCAATTCTCGTACTTGGTCCTGCATCGAAGATTCAGGACTATTGATATTTATCTCTGCATGGTTTGGTTCTTCCCAGAAACATGTTACCGGTGGTGGTCCCTATATTCTTCTGGCTTTTGTGGTGAGGAATGTTTCATTTCTAGCTCTTTTCTGATCACATTTTGTCTATCTAGCTGTTTGTCTGTCTGTCTGTCCATCTGTCTGTCTGTAAACTTTTCATATTTTCGACTTCTTCTTCTCTAGAACCCATGGACCAATTTCAACCAAACTTGCCACAAAGCATCCTTGGGTGAAGGGGATTCAAGTTTGTTCAAATAAAGGGCCACACCCTCATTCAAGGGGAGATAATTGGGAATTAATGAAAATTTAATGGTATGTTTTAAAAATCTTGTTCTCAAGAACCACTGTGCCAGGAAAAATGAAACTTATGGAGAAACATCCTCAGGTAGTGTAGATTTAAATTTGTTCAAATCATGACCCCCGGGGGTAGGGCGGAGCCACAATGGCTGACCAAAGTTTAACATAAAAATATATAAGAAAATTCTTTAAAAATCTTCTTCTCAAGAATGACAAAGCCATAATTGATCCTATTTATATGGAAGCATCCTCAGGTAGTGTCGATTCAAGTTTGTTCAAATCATAACCCCCGGGGTAGGGTGGGGCCACAATGGAAGATCAAAGTTTTACATAGAAATATAAAGGAAAAATCTTTAAAAATCTTCTTCTCAAGAACAGCAAAACCCTGATTGATCATATTTATATGGAAGCATCCTTAGGTAGTGTAGATTCAAGTTTGTTCAAATCATGTCCCCCGGGGGTAGGACGGGGCCACAAAGGATGATCAAATTTTATATAGAAATATATAGGAAAATTCTTTAAAAATAACCTTCTCAAGAAAAGCAAAGCCATGATTGGTCAAGGGACTACTTTTGGATTTAAACTTTTCAATAAAAAACCAATTTTTACTTTTTCCTAGCCACAGTGCTCAGGTGAGCGATGTGGCCCATGGGCCTCTTGTTTTTTTTTTTTTTTTTTTTTTTAAAATGATCAATCATTAAATATAAATAAATCAGTTGTTAAAAAATTTGCTTCATATTTGAAGTGCTTTAAACTGACCCTTTGATGAAAGTGACCAGTGTTTTTTGCACCTTGAAAGGTTTATTGGTAAAATATAAGAAGGAAGTTATGATTTTGGTGTTACTATTGTTGTTATTTAAGTTTGATTTGATTTTTATATTACGAGTATTATGAAACTGTTATTTTGTTACTGACCGATTGTTAATTTTAATTGTGAACAGATGTACAAAGATGAGGAGTATAATATAGTTGGCTATGTATATTGCCCAATTTTTGAACATACTATGTAATAAATATTAATAACAACCTTTGAATAATTGGAAAGACAATATTATAAATATGATAGCATTTTTGTACATGAGCATACATTTTTGAAAGGAAAAATAAATTATTCAATTGCATTAAAAAAAATATTTTGTTTCATATTCTTGCGAATTATCAGATCATTCTTCTATTATTTAAATACTCTGTCATTATGAAACCTTGTTAATAATTAAGTAAATATTAATTGTACATTTGCACCAATTTTTACATGGCATTTTCACACTAAGAATGCCACGTGCAAAATTATATACAGGAACAATTCTGAACAAATATATGCAAGTGAGTTGTAAATTTGATATGTAATGCATACATTACAAAAACCCATGACAGTGTTCACTAAAATGAAATGTATGGACTCTTATATAAATACTTGGTATATGTGATATGGATATTATGGATGATATTTTTGAGAATGACACAAGTAATGAAATTTTTCAGCATTGAATTGGATTCTTGAACCAGAGCCATGTGAACCTGGTCCACCTGTACCTCTCATTGAAGACCTGTTAACATCACCAGAGTATGTTCATTCTGATACCCCTATGGTATGGTTACAGCATGCATTATCCCTGAATCCATTAAAAGAGCTGCATTGGCAACGAAACAACCCAATGTGGTCGATTGTAAGGAAATAAAGCATATCAGCTTCCAACTTTGGTGCAGTTCTCAGTTCTAAGCAAAGGCGGTAAGATGTGTGATTAAATTTTTGCGAAAAAGACTTTTAAAATTACAGTCAAACTTTGTTATCTCAAACCCATTATCTCATATTTCATGGATATGTCAAAGTAATTTTGAAGTCCAAACCATTTATAAAAGACTGGGACATTTTATTCTTGATAACTCTTTATGTATTATTCTTGAATCCATGGATATTTCCAACATTTTTCTTGGTCTCATTGAGTTTGAGATAATGAGGTTCGACTGTAATGACTAGATATTTGTACATAAAGATGCAGGAAATATAAGATTAATAACCAAAAATCATATTTTCTTCTCCAGATTGACATTGTCACTGAAGAAACAGCTGATGTCGGCTTACAATCTGGAGTCCATCAAGGCTGTTGCATGGGGTATCACTCATGAAGATGATGCTTTGAGGAAGTATGAAAAGGACTTTGATGCAGCTGTAGAGCAGTCAGGTATACAGCACAAAATAACATTCATTCAACCTCTGACATGTTAACATTCAATGTGTCAAAACAAATAACAGGACTTATCCTGGTGACAAACAGAAATCAATTACTGAAGTCTAATTGTAAAAAAAAACTAGAAATATGTCCATAGGACATGAATGCCCCGCCGAGGATATATTAGTAAAGCAACATGAAATTTGTACATGTATAAAATTTGATCAGTTTGGTTCAGGCAGGGCTTATAGTTAGTTGGGAATAAAAATGTAGGTCCAGCATCCAAAGCAAGTCTGGTAGTGTCCATCCCTAGATGCATCATCCATGCAAGTTTGGTTCAGGTAGGGTTTATAGTTACTTGGGAATGAAAATACAGGTCAGATCCAGCATCCGAAGCAAGTCTGGTAGTGTCCATCCCTAGCTGCATCATCCATGCAAGTTTGGTTTAGGTAGGGCTTATAGTTACTTGGGAATGAAAATGTAAGTCAGATCCAGCATCCGAAGCAAGTCTGGTAGTGTCCATCCCTAGATGCATCATCCATGCAAGTTTGGTCTAAGTAGGGTTGATAGTTCCTTAGGAATAAATCTGCTCCAAAAACTTCAACCTGGTCACTCATCTGGAAAATATAGGTCAGATCCAGCATCCGAAGCAAGTCTGGTAGTGTCCATCCTTAGATGCATCATCCAAGCAAGTTTGGTCTAAGTAGGGCTTATAGTTCCTTAAGAATAGACCTGCTCCAAAAACTTTAATTTGGTCACTCATCTGGAAAATGTAGGTCAGATCCAGCATCCGAAGCAAGTCCGGTAGTGTTCATCTCTAGATGCATCATCTATGCAAGTTTGTATCAACATGTAAAGTTTGATAACACCATCTTGAATGGTATGTTTAAAACTGAGCTAAACACTATTTAAGAAAAGTCAGGTCAAGGTCAAAGGAAAGGTCAAGGTCAAAAAATGTTGTTGCAGTTGCATAGCTCTCATCAATATCTATCAGCATATGAAGTTTGATGAAAATATCTTGGATAGTTTCTTTGAAACTTAGCTTTGAACAGAGCTAAACACAAAGTGGGATGGAAGGACAGAAGGACGGAAGACGGACATGACAAACACTATATGCCCCGGCCATATTCATGGCGGGGCATAAATATTCAGTTACCAACATATTCCAGAAAATTTGCTTTTTGAAGTGGAAGGATTATAAAAGCTCTACTTAGACTTTGTTTGCATTACAAAATCAATTGTATTATGGTTTGTTTGCATTCAGTAGTATTATAATTTTTTCTGAAAAGGATATGGTTGCATGAATCCGGAGTGTTGGGAGCTTCACCTGATGGCTTAGTTGTTCGACCACCAACATGCAGTGTATTTTATCAAACTCCAGAAGCCAAAGACGCCATTCCTGATATTGTAGAGGTGAAGTGTCCATATACAGCATCGTCTTCAACAGTAGCAGATGGGGCACAGAATTTGAAGGATTTTTCATAGGTAAATAACATTAAAAATCTGTATTGTCCAGTACTTTGAAATTAAAAATCTTGGTGAGTAAATGATTTCAAAACATGTATTAATTTACAAGTGCAGCTGTTCAATATGGTATGAAGATATTGAAAAAGGAGGGGATATGTACTGGTATAACACAACTTAAGTGTTTTTTGATTTTTTTTTAGATCTTAAACAAGATACCCTGTGCCTGAAAACCAGTCACCCATACTATCATCAAATTCAAGGCCAACTACACATATGTAACAAAACATTCTGCGACTTAATTGTGTGGACAAGAGTAGACTGCATTGTGATTAGAATAGTAAAAGACATTGAATGGACAGCAAATGTTCCAAAGCTGATAGATTTCTACATTAACATTTTCATTCCAGCACTGATGGAAAACTGAGTTCTGGTTTGAACTTCTTGACACTTAGTTTTGTACCTCTAGAATTTTCTAACAATGGAAAATGGGTAATCATGTTAAATGTGTTGAATGTTCCTAAGTCTCATAAATGTATGACATGATATGTCACAATCCATCATAAAACTTCTGGCTTATAAGACTATTTTAAATAGCAATGATGATTAATAAAATCTATGTACTACATAAAAAAAGAATATCAAAATTTAGAATCATTTTATTAATGAATTGAAGATGTTATTCTCAAAGTGAAAATGTAACATTTTTGTCTTTCTTAATAGATAAATTGTTGAAAACATGAATTTGTTGAGTTGTGCTTTAAAGGTAAATATACTTTAAACTAGAGATTTAAAATTATAAGTAAACCCTCTTCCAAATTATATTGTCAAATGAAGAATGGAATTGCCAAACATTCTTGTAATAAATCCATGCTAACAAAAGGGATTTTCATTTTCTGAAGTACATGTATTACAACATACTACAAAATTAACAAATATAACCATTGACATTGATAACAAATCAAAATTTGCTTATCCCTTGCACTTTGGTATGAATATCTTCACTGTTTAGTGTATACTGTCACACGCCAATGCAAATTTATAATAAGTACATGTATCTTTAAGTAATTTCTTTCAAAAGTGGAGCTTGCAAGTTTACAAGACAAGAACAGAGTTGAAATATTTTTGTTGAGATTGGTCTGTAAGTAGATGGTATGTAACGGAGAATCTCGTAATTCTTTATCCTCTCGTTGGCTCTTTCCACATGAATAAGTGCTTTAGCAATCTTGTAACACAGTGCTGCTTCTTGTATGGTAAACTGGCCTCATGTCGATAAAAGAGCTTTTATAATTAAGCAGACACCCTGGGGCAACTGGTCATGAATGGTGAAACCTTTGACCACCAAAATAAGGTCTCCAGCTTTGAACTTTCGTAAAACTTGGCTGTGACGTACAATAGCTACATCAGAAGTAGAACCTGGGTACAGCATGGAGCAAAATGTAAGTGCACCATTTGGAGGCACGCAAGTTACTGCTTTAAAAGTATGGCAACTTTTGTACATACTGTAGGCCATGGCCTGATTATCCATATGTGTTGGGATGTCCTGGGTTGTTTCAATTGCATCCATGGATGCTCTAGCAGAGGAAAAATCCTCAAAAGATTTTGGCAGAGACCCTGAAAAAAAGTTGGAAAAAAATTAATTTGATTATTTGTAATTGTGTAAAAAATTGTGTTACAGTCAATTTTTCAAGAATACAATAAATTTAACTGCATTAAATTTTTGCAAGTCATTATGATAAATTTTAAAACAAACCTTTGCATTTAAGCTGACTTGGAAAACATTCTACGCTACATTCTACACTACGCCATCAGACAGCATCTTGTATAGGGAAAAGACCACTAATTATTTTCCCATAGAACTCCATACAAACCTTAGGCCTTCTCAGTACTTTACTATGACAATTTCAGAAAAATCTTTAGCATCATTTCAAACTTTGTTCTAAGCCCTAACAAAAAATACTGAAAAAAAAATATATGGTCCCATGGCGTTTATAGGTCAAAATTGCAGTTATTTTCAACTTATAGAGATTCGCAGTAAATAACACGCGGCATAGAAAATCAACCCCCACTCCTAAAATCTTCCCTGGCAGTTCTATAGTTTCTGTAATATTCCCTCATCCTATCATTTATTTCAAAGGTCATTAATTTTACTTTAAAATGAAAACAATTAAATACCTGATTTCAGCCAATGGCGTAACGCCTACCCATTCAGTATTCAGTTTAATGTTCCATAACAAACAAAGCCATGTGTGCATCCGGGGATTTGGTGCTCTCATTCCTATACTTACATACTTACCTGTCCCAGAATTAGTCAATTGTGGTAATTTCAAAGACTATACACCTACCTGTGAACATGTATGAAATTTGAGTCCTGTGACTTCAGTGTATTGGATACTGTGACCATCTCAAATGATGACACCTTACTGCTACCAGCACAATTCAAAGGAGTGAATGACGTCTGGGCCGGTGATGATATTTGGATATATTGGTGACTGTAATAAATAAAATATTTGTACAATGAATTTTTTTTGTGAATTAGGTAAAAAGCTCCAAAATTGGATAAATCATAGTTAATTAAGCAAAATTCAAAGGTTTCAAAAAGACTGATATAGAATTTTTTTATGCTTATGCAAAGTATATTATTTAAGACTCTGATATACTAATTGATTCTTATCTAATCCCTCGTATTGCTTAAGTATGTACAAAAAAGTTTCCCCACCCCCCAGTGAAAAACACTTAAAGAAATAGCAGGTGTCCCCTTTTATTTTTGTTTACAATTAATTTAGACAAGTTTAAATCAATCCTTTTGATAACAAATCAAAGTTCAATGTCTGTAGTCTTATACATTACAATCAGAAGCTACTTTTTGAATTTTATTCTAAGAAAAGGAGAATTTAAATAATTTTTTTTTAAAAATTAAAGAAAAGCAAAAACTGACTTCAAACCCCAAAATGTACTATACAATAAGAGGCTGGAAAGTTAATAAATAAAAAATTTACCTGCAATGTACAGAAAACTGTCCGACAAAATACATCGGGTGGGTAGGGAGTCTCCATTTTCTTCTTATATAGAGAAAATGCCCCTGCTGATCAGAGACCTAACACTCCCAAATAATAACAAAATATGTTAACATAACAGTCAATCTAAGATGTTCATCCCTCAATGGCAACAAGTTTTTATTACAGTAACTGAAATTGTTAGGAAATAGGAAATCACAATTGGAATTCCTTTAAATGTACCTTCTCTTCGTTGTATTTAATATCATGGATTGATATTGGCTTCCTTTTACTAGACTCTATTTTTAGGGCAAGCAATTCCTTTTCCAGTTGTATTTCTGTTGAGAGGCGCTGCATTTCTTGAGTACAGTTAAATGTGCAGGATGCTGAGTAGTTGTGCTCTGATATCAACTGAAAATATATTGTAAATCATGTACAGTTAAAAGAACTTTATATATTATTAAAAATTATTGAAAATGTTTCAGTGTTGGTCATTTGTCATCATTGGTGTTTTAAATGAGCTTTACTTTTTCTTGATCTTGACATTTTGGTGCTTGTGGAATCTGCAACTGGTCCATCTGTGAAGATGACAGGGACTCCTCACTTTTGAGTTTTTTCCTCCTTTGTAAAATAATTAAACTTGAATTATTTTTTTATTCAGTTGTAAGCTACTCTGTTTATACATGTACCCTTTTAAAGATTTTTAGTAAAATATTCTCAATTAAACTCCACCCACCCACCATCCAAAAACAAGATGTCGGTCATATTTTGAAAAATAATTTCACCTTTTTGTACATTCAGGATCAGAGAAATCCATGGCCTTTCCTTCATTCCATGCAAAATATGCAGGGTCCCCCTCCTTCTTACCATCCTTAAAGTGGCAGGAGCAGATGCTATCATTCTGATCTCCTGGTTGGCGATCAGCTCGTCTAAAAATATACATTATACAAAGACTGAGTGAAGGAGAATTAAAAAGCAAAACATGTTCATTTAGCATGTTATTATCAAATAGCCTAAATGACTTATTTTTTCATTATTTTTTTTTTAAATGTTACATTTACTTGCAAGTACAAGATAACCATGTGCATAACATTAACAAACGGTAGCAGTATTTGGTAGTAATAATACGAAATAAAATGTAATAAAAACAGCTGTTAAACAAAAATTAATCTTGCTACAAATTGCACAGTTTTTGTAGTATGTACTCTTCATTATTCTTCTGCTATATTGATTACTACGAGATTTAACTTTTTAGCATGCATGTATAAATACTGTATCTGACAATGCAGCATCGTGACATATCGTTACAAGTACCTACAAATTTTGTCAATATATCTACGTTTACTGAGTTTTTTCCCTAGCAGGCCGAAATATCTCCATCATGTCACCAGGAACAACACTCATGCATCTCGTATTTAGTGCTGCAATAAACAAACTGATGTGTTTTTTCTCACCTGCATGGTTTTCCCGACGCTTCAGCTACTTTCGTTATTTCTAACCAATGAAAATTGTCCTTACTTTTCTGTTGCGTCATGCAATTTTATTGCACGCATCACTGAATTGTAGAACACACATCACAAGATTTCGAATATACATCACAAGATTATCGAACATACATCACAAGATTTCGAATATACATCACAAGATAATCGAACATACATCACAAGATTTCGAATATACATCACAAGATTTCGAACATACATCACAAGATTATAGAATATACATCACAAGATTTCGAATATACATCACAAGATATTGAATATACATCACAAGATTTTGAACATACATCACAAGATATTGAATATACATCACAAGATTATAGAATATACATCACAAGATTTCGAACATACATCACAAGATTATAGAATATACATCACAAGTTTTAGAATATACATCACAAGATATTGAATATACATCACAAGATTTTGAACATACATCACAAGATTTTGAATATACATCACAAGATTTCGAACATACATCACAAGATTATAGAATATACATCACAAGATTTCGAATATACATCACAAGATATTGAATATACATCACAAGATTTTGAACATACATCACAAGATATTGAATATACATCACAAGATTTTGAACATACATCACAAGATATTGAATATACATCACAAGATTATAGAATAACATCACAAGAGAACATACATCACAAGATTATAGAATATACATCACAAGTTTTAGAATATACATCACAAGATATTGAATATACATCACAAGATTTTGAACATACATCACAAGATTTTGAATATACATCACAAGATTTCGAACATACATCACAAGATTATAGAATATACATCACAAAATTTCGATTATACATCACAAGATATTGAATATACATCACAAGATTTTGAACATACATCACAAGATATTGAATATACATCACAAGATTATAGAATATACATCACAAGATTTCGAACATACATCACAAGATTATAGAATATACATCACAAGTTTTAGAATATACATCACAAGATATTGAATATACATCACAAGATTTTGAACATACATCACAAGATTTTGAATATACATCACAAGATTTCGAACATACATCACAAGATTTTGAATATACATCACAAGATTTTGAATATACATCACAAGATTTCGAACATACATCACAAGATTTTGAATATACATCACAAGATTATCGAATATTGCAACGTTTGACATGCCATAGATGACATGGTCATTATATCGACTTTAAAACTAATGAAATGTTTACTCTGATTTCTTGATTACCTCGTTCAAAAAATTGATCATACATAGAGCATACTCTTTCGTATCGAATCAATTACGAGATTTTAACCCCGTATGCATGTGATAAAGGTATATTGCTGCATAAGTAAGGGAAGTTGACGATTGAAAAATTAAAGTCATTCCGTTTATGATTTTAAATAGAAAATATTTAACTACATCAAAATATACAAGTTACTTAACTTATCTTTAGTTATCATATTATGTTTGTCAAAAATCAGAGAACCCTTCTGATCTCGTGTTAAAGTGCGAGAGGAGAGGTCTGATTTCCCGTGCACCTCTTTGACATTTCACTAGAACACAGGTCACACATGATAAGAGAATTAAATCACAAAGACCTTCATTCTATAGACATCATACAGGAATGGCAGTACTGTGTCAAAGGTAGTGTTTGATTTAATCTTCTGATAGGCCCTTTATCATTGTATTTTCTCATGTCTCTTAAAATTAATGATGTTTTTAGAGATCAAATTGTTTTCAATTTAATCCTCTGGGAGGACCTATGTTATCGTATTTTCTCCTTCTCTGAATATAAATCATGTTTTAGAGATGAAGATGTAGAATGTATAGCCAGTGTTCGATTTTATCTTCTGGGTTGCAATTTATTACTATATTTTTACATGTCTCTTATTTCAATGTATACAAAGACTTTATTTTTAGAAATGAAGGCGTTTTGATATATTTGTGATTTCGTATTTAACAGTTTAAAGCTTGATTTTTACTATTTTTTACATGCATGCATATTGATTTACCATCATTTTTTGGTAACTTTCGACAATGTTCCAAAAGTTAGAAAGTAGTTTTATTTTAGAATGATGGTTTGTGAATTTTGAATTATCAAGAAAGACAGTGGGTCACAATATAATTAAATTTTTATTTCAGTACAATACTTAGTATAATATGAATATTAATTCAAGGGAAATTAAATTATAATTTGAGCAAAGAACTTACACAGTTGTTAAATTTTTGTGATCCTGGGGCGGAATTCATACATTCGTTATTCTCATATCGATACGATATATCCCGGTGAGCTTGAGATGAAAATAACAACAGAGTCTGACACATATGTTTCATATTTGGATATTTTACTTGAAGGAGACGGTAATGGTAATCTAATAAACCAAGCTCTGTGATAAACGTGTTGACTTGAACTTTTCCATTCCCTTACTTATGCAGTAAAATAACTGCTACGGGGTTTATATCTCTCAGTTGACTCGATATGCAAGAGCATGCTCTACAATGTACATTTTTTGTAAGTAAATTAATGACTAACATGTTGTTGAAAAAATGATATCATGATCAGCAGCCTAGTTTAAAGTCGTTATTTCGTTATTTGTATGGTCGATACAATGACCTTGTCAGCAAATACAATTTACCATTGAGTCAAATGCTGACTGACGTTTTTCATACTTATTGTTAGACCATTATTTACACTCTGAATTGTCGACGGATTTTCCCGTTATTTCCGGAACATGACAAGGAGCACACGGCGGATGCTCACTCCTCCATGGCACCTGATCCCACATCTGATGTTTTGGAGTTCCGTGTTTGCTATGCTCCAATTTTGTATTGTAAAATGGACATCTGAGCTTGAATACTGTTTTCATCTCCATATGCTATATTTAGACATTATCTTTTTTTAGCTTTTCACATTAACGTAAAACTGAAAGCACGCAAAGGGCCCATAGCGACGAACTGGTGCATCTAACAACACATTAGTGTAGTAAAAGATAACAAGCACTTTGTTTCCATTTAGATAATCTACTGTAGTATCAATATATCTTATTCCAGATGTTAAAGCTATCTTTTAATTTGTGACTACAAATTTTTCAAGTTACGAAATTGATATAGAGGGCTAATGGGGCACGTGAAAGGCAGAACGAGATACTTACTTTTTGTGATATCGGAGTAGGGGTTCCCTTTTCTCATTTTCCCCTGTCTAGTATTGTATTTTACTTGATATGGAAGTGATTAAAATTTAACTTCATATTTTAGAAATATCGTTTTTAAAAATGTTGTTTGTTTGTTTTTTACCGCCCCTCTAAAAATGTTAAACATGAGGGTAATTTTAAATTTTTTTTTTTTTACTTTTTCCCTACATGTACATGTTCAGGCAATTGAATAACTTTAAATTTCAGATGCAGTTTGCTATTTATTCTCACCACGGCGGCAACAGTTGTATGGGGTAAGCACCGAGAACAAATACATATACATGTATATAAGCATGTTCCATGAAATCATTTTCTTTTTTAAAGCTTTGATTTAGATTATTGCGAACAAATATTGAATTTCCACATAATGAATATAATTTATAAAAGCATTTGTTTATATCTTTTTTTTGCATAAGAAGTGCAGAAAATACTGTATCATATATGAAATCAAATTGTTGAGCATATACATGTATATCAATACTGTATAGTAAATGTTAAAGAATTCGTAGAAAAACATTTAATTTGGTGAAAGTCTATATAAAATATAGTGTAAGCAGGCTGTAATAGGCAGTGAAAACGACTTGAAAAATCCAATTTATATTTCAACGAGTACTAAGTAGACCATGGTTCAACTAAAGCTTCGAATATTCGACTAAGCTGCTTGAGTAAATATGACATCCCTATTATACATAAATTACAAATTATGAAAACATTCACCAAATTGTGCTTATTTTTGTCGAACGTCAACGGGTGAATGTTTTATAAATAAAGCTTTCATCAAAATCTCCTCCATTTAGATAAACATTGTAAACAGCATTAATTAAAATTTTACCCACCCAGAAATCTAATAAAGAGAAGGGAGTAATCCAAAGAATCATTTCATGTAATTTAAATCTTATTCATTGGTGCATGATATTGTTTCATACTTATGATGGGGTATTCAATATAATAATGAACAGCAATGTTTTACTGTACTTGCTGAACAGAACAGGTGTGATTCTTGTAAAATATTTATGTCATAACAATTTTCTGTTCTGAAATATGTGGATATAACGAAAAATATTCGATCTCAAAAGTCCAATCTACAATACTAGATAGGAGCAGAGCAAACACGGGCCGCCAAAACTTCAGAGGTGGGATCAAGTGCCACGGAGGAATGCTCATCCCCTGACAACCGGTCAAAACCGCCGAGTGCTCTTTGTCATAATCGGGAAATAATGAAAAAATCCGTCGTCAATTCAATGTGTAAATGATATTGATTGCCAAAGAGTGAAAATAATACTTATAATAACATGTATACTTTTGACAATCCCCTCTCCTTGAAATTCAAGATTGTAAGCCTTATTAAATAGAGTGTCTAGAGTAAGCTAGGAAGGATCGGACATAGGTGTTTTATTTACATATTCAAGTTTTCTACTCTGTTCTAATCCCGAACCTTTAAACGATAAATTTATTCTTAACCTCCCAATGTTTAAGAGGTCCGTGATTTCTTAGCTCCAGATTTGCATAGTTTCCATGACGTGATTACTGTTCGTTATCTATATATTTCATTTTAAAAAAAACTGAGTAAAACATATAATAGTTTTACATTATATATTGTGGATTCATTCTTTTATATTTACATTTGCAAATATTTTCCCTTATATAACACTATTTGAGCAAGGCGTTTTTACATCTCTGTAAAATATGTTCGTCATGTGATCATAAATTGATTGTTTAGTCATAAGCGATTTATGTATTTTCATAGTGACGTCGTACGTGATCGACGTGATCAACGCATTCAATTCATAACGTTGAATATTGAAGAAATAAATCTTTTATGGATTTAAAACTTTAGTACCTTACTATTTGTAATAATTTTTACTCAGTCATATTTGATCATGTGACCAACCCGTTTTACATCCAAATAAAACTCAAAAATGATACCTTATTTTTGAAATGAAGAAGGAATCGATAATGAATTAAGATAAATAAATTGTGAATACCAAAAAAATTGTTTTGAAGCAAGAAAGTTTTCGAGGCATTAAGAAACCTTCCAGCTTAAGTCCAACAATAAATTTTAATTTCCGTAAATAAAATACTTGAACAACTTATCATCTTATTCGACATCACTTTCCAACTTCTGTATTTTCCCCCCAAAACTCGAAAACTTGATTTTTACAGTTTCTTGTTAGGCTATTTAATTTTTTTAATGATGGTTGTCTATAATCAGTGAATGGCGGTCAGACGTGTCTGTCCTGTAGGGATATTCCGGAACCAATAGAATGCTCCATGGTGACGCAATGCGGCGAACACGAGGTAGGAACCTATAGAATTAAATTTAAACTTTAAAAACCATAAATTTCGAGAGATATTTTGGGAACACGAAATAGAAGCCTACAGAGTATGTGACTGTGACACAGTGAGAAAACAGGATATAAATAGGAAAATATTGATGTTCCTTCATACGCAGTGCATAGAAAACAGCAGAGAGAAAATTAAAGAACGTTATTTTTACAATTTTTGGAAAATCTAAGATAGAAAACTAAAGAGCGTTCTTCCTTTGTAGGATAGTAGAAATATTATAGAATGTTCTTCCTTTGTATGCAATGCGTAGTGCGTGAGTTAGAGGAACTAAAGCGATTATTTGTTTCTTTGTATGATATCCGTAGTAAATGAGGAAGAAAACTAAAGAATGTTATTCCTTTGTAAGCAGTCCTTTTGTTTCATTTGTACAATATTGGTCGTAGGGGAGAAATGAAAGAAGGTACATTTTGTATGCAATGCGTAGATTGTAAACAAAAGATTGTTCTTTCTTTGTACGATATACGTAGAACATAAGACAGCAATGTTGTTCCCTTGTAAGCAATGCGTAGAACTTGAGATGAAAACCAAAGAATGCTTTCCCTATGTACGATATGTGTAGTAAACGAGGAAGAAAACTAAAGAACGTTCTTCCTTTGTACAATAGTGTAGAACATTAGACTGAAAAATATTTTTCCTTTTGTAAGCAGTGCCTTTTTTTCCTTTATAGGGTAGTAAGAAAATTCAAGAATGTTGGTTCCTTAATTTGTATGTCATGCGTATAATATAAGACTGGGTGGGAGTAAATATAAAATTTGGAAGATGAAAACTGTCCTATTCGATGCTTCGTTGTTTCGCAGTACATATTATTAGAAACTGTTACGACATACTTTGAGGAGAAAACAAGTTAGTCTTAGCAGCTTATTGATTGTATTGATTGTATATTGTTTAACGTCCCTCTCGAGAATTTTTCACTCATATGGAGACGTCACCGCATGCCGGTGAAGGGCTTCAAATTTTGACCTTTACTCGGCACTCAGGGCCATTGAGCAGTGAGGGATCTTTATCGTGCCAACGCCTGCCGCTGACACGGGGCCTCGGTTTTTAAGGTCTCATCCGAAGGACCCGCAACTTTCACTTTAATTTGCCGAGCGCATGGCGAAGGAACAGTTGCTACCCATTTTATCGACTGGGTTAGTTGCGGCCGAGATACGAACTCACGACCTCCCGATCACGGAGCGAGCGCTCTACCGACTGAGCTACCATGAACGGTAGCAGCTTATTGAAATGACCACTGTGATTCAGTAAGTGTACTGAAACAGAACGTAGTTTCTGAAACTATAGAATCTGTCATGAAGCTTTTTGGAGGCCATGAGATGACACTTTTTGGATATCGCTTCGGGCACTGATTGAATTTCTATTTCAATATTATATTACTCTGATTTTATCTTCATCACAGAAAGCGATATTGTTTAAGGCTTGAAGCTTATTTTAACCTATGTTATACGACAAAACACAACTTTGGCAGTTTACGCTTTGTTACAACGCACTTTAAAAAATTACGCACTTTGAAAAATTTTTTCAAAGGGGGTTAAATTTGGGACCAAATCAACGCACTTTGAAAAAACAAAATTTCTTTTCAAAGTGCGTTAATATCGACCATATTTACGCACTTTAAAAAGATGTGTGTGACTTGGTCAATATTCTTGCAAATCTTAGGTATGATGAATAATTGAACCTTTTTGATAATTCTTCGGTGATGAGGCCACTTCAGGATGTGAAAGTGAGCGATTTTGATTTTTCCATACTTTGAACAATCTCTCTTAAATGTTTTACTGTACTTAATTTTTTCCAGTTTGCAAGCACTTTATGTAAACTAAAATTTATTGAAAGTTTTCAACGTTATGCCAGTAGTGTAAATACATATATTTGGGTGTAGCATAGGCATCGGTACCGGGAAGGGGATGGGGTTAGGAACACAAATGTTTTGCAAAAATATACATAATGAAGGCATTAGAAATTGGAGCTTACCTGGGGGGGGGGGGGGGGGGGAATTTCAATTTGCTTACGACAGCCATGTAAAATGTATACGAAAAAAAGAGTTGGGCTGAGACCTACTCGTCTTCTCCTTGTTCAGTGAGGTTAAATGAGTACCGTATATACTCGCCTATAAGTCGGTATTTTGGGAGTTAAATATTAGTCTAAAACTCTTTGTCCGACTTATAAGCGAGTCATAAAGAGATTGGTATTTTTCTGGGGGCTGAATGTAGTATCTTATTTGCATTTCATACTATAATCAAAGAAAATGTCTGCAGGATATATATGATAAATTATGTATTCGTAGATTTTATATAAAAAACAAGTATTTACATATTTTAATAATTTTATTTGTATTTTAAGTGAGCATTGCCTTTTTATTTAATGATTTATTATTAAATATCAGTGTCATTTCGAAAAAAAAAATTGAAACCAGGTTAAAACATTAAAGGATTTACTTGAAATTATCACCAGATTTTGGCAAAAAAATATACCGACTTATAAGCGGGTCAATAGCAAATCCCACCAAATTAACGTCAAAAATACAACCGACTTATAGGCTAGTATATACGGTACATGTAAAGTAAAAAG
The DNA here is from genome assembly GCF_032062105.1 of Saccostrea cuccullata. NCBI lineage: Eukaryota > Metazoa > Mollusca > Bivalvia > Ostreida > Ostreidae > Saccostrea > Saccostrea cuccullata. The sequence continues at coordinate 41,135 of NW_026940937.1, forward strand.
TTTTTCGAAAGATACAATTATTACAAATTGATTCTCTCAATTACAAAAACTAAGGCTAGATTTTTATTTTTTTGAACATTTTTTTTTTTCAAAGTTCGTTAAATGTTCCCATGGTAGAAAATGTTTATGTACACTCATAACGCACTTTGAAAATTTTTTTTCAAAGTGCGTTGAGTGTGTCCCAAATTTAACGCACTTTGAAAAAATTTTTCATAGTGCGTTGATTTTGTCCCAATTTTAACGCACTTTGAAAATTTTTTTCAAAGTGCGTAATTTTTTCAAAGTACGTTGCCACAACGCTTCGCAGTTTATAAAAAAAACGTAAACTGCCCAAAGTTATGTTATATCGTATGTATAACATAGATTAAAAATAAGCTTCATTCCTTATAATTTAATTTCAATGTAGACAATAAGACAATTATTCCTCCAAAAATGGCTTCAAATTGAGCATATACATTAAAATTAATATCAAGCGGAGTAAACGTTTTTGACGTAACTCATTGTTACCTAGGCAACTTATGTTATAAAATATAAAATATTTTTTATCCAATCAAATGACGTGTTACAACTAAAAATAAATTAGTCTTTGTGAATAAGAATCATTTTTCTCTGGCATTGAGTGGTCAAAATACAGTATAGGCTTTATTTTAAGCTTACAAAATGAAAGGAATTCAGATTATAAATGTTTTATTTCCATAGTTTTTCAAGAAAATACCTCAAATACTTAAAAATAGAATATGCTATACGAAGGCATCCCATTGTTTTTTAGTATTTCTCTAATGGCTCTTTATGTTTTTCCCAGCAATGTTTTGTTCAGAAATACGTGAACTACGCTGGTCACGTGAGATATGATCTAGGATGTGCTTCAAATCTGGTGAGTACAACTATTATTTTTATTTCTTTTCTCTACTTATCATCATCTAATTCGATATTATGCCAGTGACAAGTTGTTTCATCTTATGAATACATACGATAAATGAAATCTGACTTTTTGATGATCAAGCAGTACACACTCCCCCAAAAATGCATATATTATGTAAAGGTTCGGTAACTACATTTACTAAAGAAATTTTAATTTACAAATATTGCATTTAACGTTACAAACTTCAATGTTCCATCGAAGGCATTGACACAGTAGATTAACTAATATTCATCATCACAGAACTGTTCAGTCTTTTATTCCAGTGCTGGCTCATATTTCAAGTTCAAGTATTTTTTCTTACAACTACGCATCTACTATTGCTTTTAAATTTCTAAAACATCTACAGAGCCTAGATATTGAGCAACTTCAAGAAGCACATGTTAGGTGTAACCGATTGACTAGGGGATGTCTACTCCTTCATTGTACCCGAATCTTCTTCTGATTTTTCCATCTCCTGCTCCTAATTAGTATTATTACCTAACCTACAATATAAATTGTAATTAGGCATTTTGAACTGTTTTTGCGTGATCATGAAACAGTCGAACTGTTGCATGTTTAAAGCGTCGTCGTGATATTCAAACGTTTTGATGATCACAACATCACTATTTACCTGACGACATTTTCACTTTCGGTATGGCAGCTCAGGCAAGGTCTAGTGATGTACGTGAAGACGATTTGCTTCAAGTTTTAGAAAAAAAGAGACTCTGTAAGTACTAAGAGTGTAATAAAAGGAGCGCTAAAGGTATGGAAAGACTTTTGTCCTGAAAAAGATTTAGATCTGGCGGTTACATGTGCAACAAACAATGATTTGAATGATTTGCTACGAAAAGTTTATGCAGCAGTCAGGACCCAGAAAGGGGAGCTCTGTTCCAAAAAGTCCTTCCTGTCCATTTGTTATGGATGCAAAACATTTTGAGAAAGAACTTGGAGTCGATATTGTTAATTCTCGGGATTTTAAAACAGCAAACAATTTATTTTTTTCCGCAATGTTAGCCAAACTAAAGCGGAAAGGCGGCGGTGATACATGAAGACCCGTTGTTAAAAGAGGACTTAGAAAAAATGTACACGTCTTTTGCTGCCAGGTTCCCCTTTTCTCGTTAGGATACGAGCTCGTTTGGAACATTACTATATTGCATCACGAGCCCGATTACATTCCCAATTTAGGCATTTATAAAAAATTAAAAATACCATTATTCCGTTAAAATTCAATGACGCGGAACGAAATTCAAACCTGATATGTACCTCCTCATGATACACTTACATATCAAAAATCAGCTTAATATCTACAAGTGTTTAGAAAAAAATGCCGAAAGCCAAGTGGGACAGGCTGATAGACAGCTAGGCAGACAAATGGACAGCTAGACAGACTCAGAGGAAAACTATAGTCTTTTCCGGTTTGACCGGTTGGGGACTTATAATAATGACTGAATATGAGTGTTCATATGTATTTTCTGATTAACTTTTATATTCTGGCAGAGCTGTGATATGATTCCTCCCAGTCGTAAGACTGCTAGAGTTATCAGTCCTGACGACTCTGTAGTATGTGAAACCTGCTGTAATGATACTGTGATCTGTAATAGTAGAGGACTTTGTGGAAGTCAAGGTAAGACTGTCAGAGTTATCGGTCCTGACTGTAATAATAGAGGTCTAACAGTGTGGAAGTCAAGGTAAGACTGACAGAGTTATCGGTCCTGACTCTGTAATAGTAGAGGACTGTGTGGTAGTCAAGGTAAGACTGCTAGAGTTATCGGTCCTGACGACTCTGTAGTATGTGAAGCCTGCTGTAATGACACTGTGATCTGTAATAGTAGAGTACTGTGTGGAAGTCAAGGTAAGACTGCTAGAGTTATCGGTCCTGACTCTGTAATAATAGAGGACTGTGTGGAAGTCAAGGTAAGACTGTCAGAGTTATCGGTCCTGACTCTGTAATAGTAAAGGACTGTGTGGAAGTCAAGGTAAGACTGTCAGAGTTATCGGTCCTGACTCTGTAATAATAGATGACTGTGTGGAAGTCAAGGTAAGTCTGTCAGAGTTATCAGTCCTGACTGTACTAATAGAGGACTGTGTGGAAGTCAAGGTAAGTCTGTCAGAGTTATCAGTCCTGACTCTGTAATAGTAGAGGACTGTGTGGTAGTCAAGGTAAGACTGCTAGAGTTATCGGTCCTGACTGTACTAATAGAGGACTGTGTGGAAGTCAAGGTAAGTCTGTCAGAGTTATCGGTCCTGACTCTGTAATAGTAGGGGACTGTGTGGTAGTCAAGGTAAGACTGTCAGAGTTATCAGTCCTGACTCTGTAATAGTAGAGGACTGTGTGGTAGTCAAGGTAAGACTGTCAGAGTTATCAGTCCTGACTGTAATAGTAGAGGACTGTGTGGAAGTCAAGGTAAGACTGTCAGAGTTATCAGTCCTGACTCTGTAATAGTAGGGGACTGTGTGGAAGTCAAGACAGAGAAAATCATTTATGTATTTTATCACACTACAAACATATATTAAAACTTTATTTTCAATTATGAAGATTTTGAGTTTTGCAGTGAAATTTTCTATCAAATTTCCCTGTGGTCTAAAGAAGACCATCTATTCAATTTGATTATTTGGTTGATTGATTGGTTGTATATTGTTTAACATCCCATTCGAGAATTTTTCGTTTATATTGAGTCGTCAACGTATGCCGGTGAAGGGCTTCAAATTTAGACCTATACTTGGCACTCAGGGCCATTGAGCAATTAGGGTTCGTTATTGTGCCAGCGCCTACCGTGACACGGGACCTACGTTTTTAAGGTCATATCCGAAAGGCCCGTGACTTTATCCTCTAATGCAGACTAGGCTACCGTGACCGGTTTATTGCATTTAAAATGAAAGGTCAACTTCAAATTCATATTTAATTTGAAGAGAAAGGTCACGTTGTTCATTCTGTCTGTGTGTAAAACTTTCTGGCGACATCTTAGTGAAATATATGGAGATAACACAGTTGTCGAGCTCTAAAGTTCATTAAGCAATACAAATTTTGGAGCAGAGCAAACAGGAACCTGTTAAGCATCACAATTAAGTTGGATCAAGTGCCATGGAGGAATGATAATCCTTTGCCGACAGGTCACATCTGCCGTGTGCTCCTTGTCATGACTGGAAAAAAAACAGAAAGAAATCGACAATCTATTGTGAAAAATGGCCTAACAATTTGTATGAATGTTTTCTTTATAGATTTGCTGGTTGTATAACGTCCCTCTCGAGAATTTTTCACTCATATGGAAACGCCGCCATTTGCCGGTGGAGAGCTGCAATTTTTTTTCCTATGCTCGGCACTGAGGGCCATTGAGCAGGGAGGGATCTTTTTCGTGCCAGCTCCTACTGCTGTTTATACGGTCTCATCTGAAGAACCGGTCTTTACGTCCCACAGTGGGATTCGAACCCGCGACGAAAGGATCACTTCCTTACTTTGCGACTCTTTAGCAGACGCTCTATGCACTGTGCCATACGGGCGACCTTCTCTACAGATGCATCACTTTTTATATATTTTCTACAGCTCTACCGGAACACTCCGGAACCCTCTGCTATCATTGTGACTACCAATCACATCCGGGCAGCTGTGATCACATTAAGCTCTGTTCCATTGATAGGGTACGTAAGAGTAGGCTCAATGGGGGCCGCTAGAGAAATTAAAAAAAAAAATCAAACTTGAAGATAACTTTTATCCCCCGAAATATGGCTGAATATTCTCAACTCGGCATTCAACACAATCAATCAAATATTGGACAATTTATTTCAGGCTTGTTACATCGGTCTTGCTCATGACGTCACCAGCGCGTCATATCACTGGGTATCGGGCTGTGCACTTAGAGAAACCGTACGTATACGGGCACTGTGATATTTACCCTTGGAAATGTTGAAAGTTTATTGAACAAGCACGTGATTTTTTTGCACAACGTAATTCGATGTACAAATTGAAGTCCATTTAATAAACAGTTCAAATTCAAAAAAACATAAAAACATGAAACCCTATCTTTTTGTAGAAATGTAAAAGTTTAGAGATGTTCGCAGACAATCCGTTTTGTTCGAGCTGTTGCGAAGGAGATCTGTGTAACAACCGTTGTCATAGGAACCAATCTGGTAAACTAACTATCTAATCAAATCAGAAGTTCGCTCTGTGATTAACATTATACATTGGACTGGGTTTGAGGGAAACATGCGTTTTGTTGGACCCAAGACAGTTTATAATTAATTCAAGGGTCTGATAAAACGCATGTCGCCCGAGAACTCAGTCAATAAATGTTTTATTTTATTTTATATTTTTTGGACATACATGTATTTTGTACTGTCTTCAGTGATGTACCATCAAGTCTATCACTGTTGAACACCAAGAAATGAAAATGAGATTAAGCTCCTCCCACTCTGTCCATCTGATCGACCGGTCCAACATCTCACTCAGCGGTCAAACATCGATTTTTTATGCCCGCTCGGCAAAACATTAGAATTGTTAGACTTTTTCGTATAGATTTGTATAGGAACAAATTTTTAGAGGCATAACAATAATGCTTAGCAAACGCACTGTGTTTTATCCTTCATTAACATATACTCTATAGATAAATTACACGTACTGGTACATATACTCTATAGATAAATTACACGTACTGGTACATATACTCTATAGATAAATTACACGTACTGGTATATACACTCTATAGATTAATTACACGTACTGGTACATATACTCTATAGATAAATTACACGTACTGGTACATATACTCTATAGATGAATTACACGTACTGGTACTATACTCTATAGATAAATTACACGTACTGGTACATATACTCTATAGATAAATTACACGTATTGGTATATATACTCTATAGATAAATTACACGTACTGGTATATACACTCTATAGATAAATTACACGTACTGGTATATATACTTTATAGATAAATTACATGTACTGGTATATATACTTTATAGATAAATGACACGTACTGGTATATATACTCTATAGATAAATTACACGTATTGGTATATATACTTTATAGATAAATTACACGTACTAGTATATATACTTTATAGATAAATTACACGTACTGTTACATATACTCTATAGATAAATTACACGCACTTGTACATATGCTCCAAAGATAAATTACACATACTGGAACATACACACTATAGATAAATTACACGTACTGGTACTATACTCTATAGATAAATTACACGTACTGCAGACCTGCCTACCCTTCCGCTTTTGGCGTAATTCTTCCACTTTTTACCACAAAATTACGCTATTACGCCACTGATATTAATTTTACGCTTTTGTTATTTTGGTTTAAATCCATTATGAACGTCTAAATTTAATAGTTAAAATTAATAGAGGACAAGTTCGAAAACAAACGTTATATACCTAATAGTTATATGTAAATTAGTATGGCGAAGATTCGGAAGAACACGAGATGATTTATTGAATGTATCTTATTTGACGTCCCTGTCGAGAATTTTCATCAATATGGCGACGCCACAACTTGCTATAGGAGAGCTTCAAATCTTGTCCTATACTCGGCACTTAGGGCCATTGATCAGTGAGGGACCTTTTTCGTGCCAGCACCTACTGCGACGGGACCTCGGTTTATATGGTCTCATCCGAAGGACCGATATCCAAGTCCCACATTTGGATTCGAAGCCGCGACGTTAGGATTGACTCCTTATTTCGCGACTCTAGAGCAGACGCTCTAACCACTGCGCCACGCTGGCGACGAAGAACACGAGAAGGCACTACTTACCTTAACTATTAAATTACATCACTATAAGTACACCCATTTCTATGCTCAATTTAGTTCATTTTAACATTGCTTTGAACAAGATGGAGAAATGTGAGTGTTAAAAAGAGAAAAAAAGTGGTATGTACAATTTGTATAAACATGCAAACGCAAGCCTTCAATTAAGTGATTTGATACAAATTTACCAAATACTTTATCATGGGTGTGCGGTTGATTTGAGTTTAATATAGGATACTGGTATTTTACAACACTTTTTTGCCAATGGATGATTCGAAAAAAAAAAGTTTATGCCAGGTTTGTTTAGTAATTTACAATTTCTGTGGTTTTAGAAGAAGAAAAAGTACTATAGTAAAGCAACAAAATGGGGAAAACATGGTTTATTACGCTTTTACCTCTGAAGTTCCACCAAAAATTTTCTGAAATTACACCCTTGCAACGAAAAGGGTAGGCAGGTCTGGTACTGGTACTATACTCTATAGATAATTTACACGTACTGGTATATATACTTTATAGATAAATTACACGTACTGGTACATATACTCTATAGATAAATTACACGCACTTGTACATATGCTCCAAAGATAAATTACACATACTGGAACATACACACTATAGATAAATTACACGTACTGGTACTATACTATATAGATAAATTACACGTACTGGTACTATACTCTATAGATGAATTACACGTACTGGTACTATACTCTATAGATGAATTACACGTACTGGTACTATACTCTATAGATGAATTACACATACTGGTACTATACTCTATAGATAAATTACACGTACTGGTACATATACTCTATAGATAAATTACACGTACTATTACATATGCTCTAAAGATAAACTACACGTACTAGTACATATACTCTATAGATAAATTACACGTACTGGTACTATACTCTATAGATGAATTACACGTACTGGTACTATACTCTATAGATAAATTACACGTACTGGTACTATACTCTATAGATGAATTACACGTACTGGTACTATACTCTATAGATGAATTACACATACTGGTACTATACTCTATAGATAAATTACACATACTGGTACATATACTCTATAGATAAATTACACGTACTGGTACATATACTCTATAGATAAATTACACGTCCTGGTACTATACTCTATAGATAAATTACACGTACTGGTACATATACTCTATAGATAAATTACACGTACTGGTACATATACTCTATAGATAAATTACACGTACTGGTACATATACTCTATAGATAAATTACACGTACTATTACATATGCTCTAAAGATAAACTACACGTACTAGTACATATACTCTATAGATAAATTACACGTACTAGTACATATACTCTATAGATAAATTACACGTATTACATTTGCTCTAAAGATAAACTACACGTACTGGTACATATACTCTACAGATAAATTACACGTACTAGTACATATACTCTATAGATAAATTACACGTACTGTTACATTTGCTCTAAAGATAAACTACACGTACTGGTACATATACTCTACAGATAAATTACACGTACTGGTACATATACTCTATAGATAAATTACACGTACTATTACATATGCTCTAAAGGTAAACTACACGTACTAGTACATATACTCTATAGATAAATTACACGTACTAGTACATATACTCTATAGATAAATTACACGTACTGTTACATATGCTCTAAAGATAAACTACACGTACTGGTATATATACTCTACAGATAAATTACACGTACTGGTACATATACTCTATAGATAAATTACACGTACTATTACATATGCTTTAAAGATAAACTACACGTACTAGTACATATACTCTATAGATAAATTACACGTACTGGTACATATACTCTATAGATAAATTACACGTACTGTTACATATGCTCTAAAGATAAACCACACATACTAGTACATATACTCTATAGATAAATTACACGTACTAGTACATATACTCTAGAGATAAATTACACGTACTGTTACATATGCTCTAAAGATAAACTACACGTACTGGTACATATACTCTACAGATAAATTACACGTACTAGTACATATACTCCATAGATAAATTACACGTACTGTTACATATGCTCTTTACATAATTTACACGTACTGGTACATATACTATATATAGATAAATAACTGGTAACTTTGCTTCTAGCTAATGTGTGTGCTGACAAAGATCAGTTTTGTCCCTTGTTAAAAGACAGATGTCACACAATGCCAGACGTTAAGAAGGCGTGTCCAGCAACCTGTGCATTGTGTCCTAGTAAGTACAGGGAAAATTCTCTCTCTCTCTCTCTCTCTCTCTCTCTCTCTCTCTCTCTCTCTCTCTTAAAACTCAATATGACACTAACATTTAATGCTGGAAAATAATTATTTCCTCAGAACCTAGCTGTTGTATTTGGCCTTCGTTTTACTACACATTTCTTCCCCAGTGAATTCCTACGGAAATACTACATCAATTTCTCCACCTACCAACTCCACTGGAAAAACTGAACAAACTCATGGATACGTTACAATTCCTGTATCTAACCAGACTACTGGTAACGTTAATCAATCACACTCAACGACTCCGTCAACATCCACATCGTTAGCTTCATCTACTCACTTACCAACTGTACAAACAGTACTCTCTACATTGAACAATTCTGGCAGCAATAACAGTTCCACACAGCCGCCGGTCATAACAAGTAGGTAGATACTATTTATTATGCTTGGTAAATAAACCAGATATAAGAATGAATCATATTTTGAACTGATGTTTTTCATAATGTGTTTATAAATACAGTATATAATTGTGCAAAAGAAAAGTATTGACTAACGGTTTTTTTGTTCATGAGTTATTGTTTCAGTTGAAATACATCCCATTTAGACCCATTACAATACAATTTCTTTAAAAAAGAAAAATAAACATCATAATAATTAAGTACCTGTTTTTCGCGTTTTGGCGCTGTTCTATGGTGAAAGTACTCATACTGAGACTGTTCACAGTCAGTTGATGAGAAAGAAATACTAGTAGTGCTATTCCTTTCTAGTTGATGACTGTGTGGATGCTGTCAACGCTAGCTGTAGTTCCTATAACTTGTTTGATATCTGTAACACAACAAGTATATACTACCCGTGGGCATCTGATCACTGTAGAAAAAGCTGTGGACTATGTCATCCAGGTGAGCTATCAATACTGAGTCTAGGAAATATGTTGTAATAACTGTCATAATTTGCATCACGCGGTAACCTATAGGCCTTCGAACACTGTAGTCATAATTTTGAATTAGGTTTGTATTCATTATTATTGAATTCGAAATTTTCAGTTTATTAGATAAAGTTTATACTCCACCGTATGCTATGTATGTTGTAGGTGTGTGTGAGGACACAATTCCTAACTGTGATGAATACAACGCCGACATGTGCACTAACCATATATACACAGCCTTCGTATATCTACACTGTAGGAAGTATTGCCACAAATGTTAAATGTCGTAAAACACTGCCGGAAATGCTTAATGCCGTAATCAGTTATTCCGGGTTTAACCTGTATAACTATATGTAAAATGTCTAACGCATTACCAGAAATCTTAATTATCCTCATCAGGAGTCCAAGGATTCTGTTTGTGTATACCTTGGCAAGAAGTATCACCGGAGTACTAAATGTCGTATTCCGAGTTCTGGAACCCATTTTTAAAAATGTAGAATGCTAAATGTCATAACAGGGAATACTGCGGCTCAAATTCGTATGAAGTACTCTAAAAGCCGTATTTGTGTCGTAATTAGGAATTGTGAAACTAGTTTCGTATGTTCTGTTGTGAAATTTCGTCCATTATTTGAGCCTCTATGCATTTTATTGTTTCCTAATTTTATAAAAATGTCCTTTATTCAAGTATGAACTTAATAATTGTTTATTTGTGGATGAAAATATGTCACAGAATGCATCCAGGATATATATTGAACAATGATTGTTTGAACGTAAAGAAATAAACATTATCTAATGTCTTAATGAAAGATCTCTTGGATTGGATTAACTCACTGAGATGTACCCCTGCATCCATACCACTGCACAATGACGTCATGGTGGCACCTCTAAATCCATACCTCTGCGTTTAATTACTTATTATATATGACGTCATATGATGTCAAGTGTTGCATAAAAAAGTCTTACCAATCAACCACATGACATAAACAACAAAAGTTGCAAGTGTAACAACAAAACTAGCACCTTTGATGTCTACACGACTTTACATAAACATTGATTCTAAAATGCCTTTAAGTTCCGGGATCATGCATCCGTAGTTCACATCGAGATAGCTTTGATACCTTGGTTCACATTAATGTACCTTTTGTAACTGAAAGGCATGTTACGCATTTGAATATATATGAAATATATGAACAGCATTGTTCAAAGTCCAAAAAACAATACAAAATATGAAATAAACATCCTCCAAAACATCAGAGGTGGGTAAGGTGCCATGGAGGAGTATCCCCTGCTGACCAGTCACACCCGCTGTGTTCTCTTTGTCATGATCGGGAAATAACAGAAAAATCCGTCGTCAATTCAGTGTATAAATAATGGACTAACAATTAGTATGAAAAACGTCAGTCAGCACTTGACTCAATGATAAATTGTATTTAAGGAATGAATTTAATAGCTACCCATTTTATACGGTATAAACTGGGTTTAATTACTTTTATATACCGCGAAGCGGTTTATAAAAAAGCGTAAACTGTCAACCATGTTATCGTATGAAAACAATTCATTCCTTATAATTTACTTTTCATTCAATTGATGTAAGAAAAAAAGATGATTGTTCTCACAAAATGACTTCAATTTGTGCAAAATTTGAAAGTAACGTCAGGCGGATTGATACGTTTTTGACGCAAGTCATTGTGACGTAGGCAACCCATTTCATACGATTTAAATTAAAATTTTTATCCAATCAAATACAGCGTTACAACGAGAATTAAATTATTTGCTGATAAGGTAATTGTATCGACCATAGAACTTACGAAATGATGACTTTAAACGAGACTGTTGATATTCTTGTTTCATTGACACCTGATCCCACCTCTGATGTTTTCGAGATCCGTGTTAGCTCTGCTCCTATTTGTATTGTTTTATGAACTTTAAGATTGAATACTGTTCGTTGTCTCCATATCGTCTTCATCAACTTGTTTGTCAATGATTTACGTCGTTTTAGAAATTGTTCATACGTAGAGCGTGCTCTTGCGTATCTAACCAACTGAGATATGTACACTCCGTATGCAGGTGATGATTGTATATTGCTGCATAAGTAAGGAAAGTTGACGATAGATAGTTTCACATTAAGGTACTTTTAGTAATTGAAAGACATGCTTAAGCATTTGTTCTAGCCAAAACTATTCCAAGGCAAGATCATCAATTTTAGTAAAGACAACATTTAATACAACATTCAATCAAATAGGCAATACATGTAGCTTGGTTTATTTATAAGAATGCTGACGAGTCATTTATTCAAATGATGTTTTCTTCAGGAATTTGACGAATTCTCGTTCGTTGACCAAACCGTCGCCATCTCGATCAGCAAAATCGATCATCTCCTGGAAAAGAACGGACTTTAAAATGTCTGTGTATGAAATACGGAAGAAAAAAACAGCACAACATGCCACTTACCTAGAAGGACGTGTAGACAACCAGCTCTTAGCATCTATTGCTAGAATCTTTAAGAATTTTTATTGAATCTATAACGTCGATGCTTTAAATATTCAAATTTTGACAGGTATAAAGCAAAAGTGTTATCAATGTAAATTAATTTTTTTTTAATTTACGTAAATCTAACGTTGACAGTATTTAGATTACTAGATTAATGTTTATTTTGTCATAGCCAGTGAGCAATATTGTAAGAGAGAGATATCCTTCATGAGTAATGTTCAACAGTCAGTATCCGAACGAACATTTCATCAAATTGAATTCATGACATAAAAATCGTAATTGAATGTTGATTGATAATTTCGGCAAGTGTTTTCATATCATATAGGAGTTCTTTCTGCTTTAAAGGAATATAAAACAGATAACCAAAATAGGAGCCAAAATTTTTGCCCATCGAAATTCCAACATTTGTTAGAAAACTTGGTCTCCGATGATGTCAATGAAGACATTGTAATCCTTTTAAAAGTACTTGTACAACCAGGTGATTTGAAGGAAGTAATTTTGCAGATGCCTAATTTCTAATCATTTGTTTAGGATATACATCCGTTTAAAAATCCTTTTGAATAATCCTCTTTATGACGAAATTGAAAACTTTGACAAATACGAGGGGTGATCAAAAAGTTTGCGAACTAATTGAATAACTTCCATAAAAAACAATATTTGCTTTCAATGTTGATTATATTTTAAATTAATCCTCCCCGATTTTAATGCACATCAACCACCGTTCTGCGCATGCGTGAATCACGTGATATTGGCGGTCACGTGACCCCCTCCGTAGCGTTCTGTCACAAAAGTTGAAAGAGTTTTCTGAATTTTATATTTCTTTTCATGTGAGTTAATTTTTACGACAAGAACAGTTCATTTGTCAGAAATGGTCATATCTCGGCAACAGAATGAGTGGACAAGAATATCCTTTCCAAAAATAAGCATGGCGACCATTAAAACACAAATCTTCTGTCTCGGGGGAGACCTTTATTCAAGGGGGATAGAGAAAGGGTGCCTCCTTTTTATCATATCTAATATGTTTAAAATCCAAAGTTAACGATATCTTAGGTATTTAATAATTATATTATTGTTCAAATATTTAACTATTTTTCAAAGTGTTAATTGGAGGTCTTTAATAGCAAATTGCTTAATTAAAAATACATATCTTTTCAAACTTGCTTTCACTGGGCAAGATGACAAGTATCATTTTTAACCATCTGCCTTCCTTCACTTAAACGATCAATTCAATCATGTATTGAATTTATAGGAACTCATTTATCTCAATAAACTGTGTACAAATTATTATATGATACTGCAGAGGGATTTCTAAGATATACAATAAATTGTACAGTCGTTTGTTGAACGAGTTCGACTGAGACAACCATTTTTCGTCACAAGTGATCTACATAGTGACGTCATTTTCACATTGTGACGTCACAAACAAGGAGAAAAACTTTATTCAGCATATGCTATTTATAGACATTGTGTATGGCTATTTGTAGATACAGAGATAGTTCGCGAACTTTTTGATCATCCCTCGTATTGTTTGAAAATAAACCCCGGTAATGCCTAGCTTATTAATTACTTGGAGTTCCTCTGCCATCGTTCCCGTAAAATAACCCAGTTCTGAAGCTGCCCATTTGAGATCTCCAGAATTAATTTTTCCATACCCGTCCAGGTCCAGCAATTGGAATGCTTTCTCTAGATCCTCTGTTTCGTCTTTCTGGGTCATTTTCTTCGTCATTATTGCAAGAAAATCTTTAAAATCTAACAAACCTGAAAGCAAAGAGTCGTATAACTGTAAATGAGAAATGTTTAGCTGTTATATCTGTTCGACAATATTTTCTTCTGTAAATTAATCATCTGATTATCCTGAAATTAGTTATCTTTACTTTATGATTAAAGATCATGATTAATTTGACCCCAAGAAACACATCTGAAAATTAATTGATCGATTGATTGATTGATTAATTGATTGATTGACAAGAGCTTGATACTCCAGTAGCAGATTTTTAGTACTTTTGACACGACTATGAGAGACTATTGATAGCTTAGACAACAGTTGAAAACAGTTAGTCTACCACCTTTTGTTAGTACAATGCAGCGAGAATTCTAAATCTAAATAAGGACCTGGGAGTGTTCGATTGGTCTGAAGTTGATGATTCTTACCTTTTCCTTCTTTATCTACTTCCTCTATAAGTGTCCGGATCTCTTTCTGTTTCGGCTCGAACCCAAGTGCTCGCAATGCAATCTATAATAAAATATACTACATTATCGATCATATTTCTATTAATATTCATGCATGTTAATTCCGGTTAACATAAAAAAGTAATGCTTCATATATATGTTTCTGCGTTGAGATAGATTTATCATGGTTTGAATTTTGAAATAAGTGAAAAAAAAATACAGCATTACGAGGGGTGATCAAAAAGTTCGCAAACTATCTCTATATTTACAAAACCACAATTCAGATCAGAATGAAATTTTGGTACACATAAGGTCATACACATGTTCTATAAATAGCATATGCAATAGCTCCGTGTTTATGACGTCACAAGGTAAAATGACGTCATAAGGTAGATCACTTGTGACAAAATACGGTTGACTCAGTCGTATTCGAGTTAACATAATTTGTACACGGTTAAGGAAGACAAAAGACTTGCCAGAAGTTTTGTCATTAATTGGATTGATTGTTTAAGTGAGGGAAGGGAGATGTTTAAAAAAAATGACGTTTGTTCTGTTGTCCAGTTAACGCAAGCTGGGAGAGGGACGTGCCCTTTGTTAAGCAATTTGATAACTTACAGTTAGAAAAATAGATGAATATCTTTACAATAATATAATTATCAAATTCCTAAAATATCGTTTACTTTAGACTTTAAACATATCAGATATGATAAAGTGAAGGCACCCATACTTTATCCTCATGAGATAAACGACTCTCAAAAGACAGAAGACTTGGGTTTTGGTGGTCACCATGCTCATTCTTCAAAAGGATATCATCATCCACCCATACGTTTGCCGAGATTATGCCATTTCTGACAAATGAACTGTTTAATTGCAAAAAATAACTTGCATGGTAAGAAATATAAGAGTCGGAAAAATCTTAAGCTTCTGTGACAGAACGCTAAGGAGCATGTCACGTGACCGCATATATCACGTGATCCGCGCATTGGCAAATGGTTTCATATGCTCATCAAAATCGGAGAAGACTACTTTGAAACATTTTTAACACTTTAACCGTATATCATTTCTTTTTCAGAAGTTATTAAATTAGTTTGCGAACTTCTGATCACCCCTCGTATTTTGGGTTTATAGACGTTTTCATGTTGTAAAATCCAAGAAATGACCAATGATGTTAAACCGTTAATAAACATTTCCTATCTCAGAAGGAGAACCTGATATTCCAAATATACATGAATTGTATACCGGGTAATTATACTAAATTCATGAAAACCGTGACCCATTGTCAGCTATGACGTCACCTTAAGATCCTGGGCATCTATCGTACCATCTCCTTTCTCTTCCCCGCCTCTACTGAAGATGTCAAAGGCCTCCCGAAGGTCAAGTTCTTGTTCTTCAGTCAGCTTTAGGTATGTTTTCTTAGTTATTTTAGAGTTCTTCTTACTAACAGAGGCCTAATTAAACAAACTTATATAGACTATTATAAATAATACTTTTCTATCTACAAAATTATTTGAATAACATGTATAACCTAATCAAGTTTGACTTAAAATATTGAAGAAATTAAAAAAAATTACTTACCATTGTTTTTGTAAATAACAACACTTTACATTCCGAGGTTTCAGTGTATTCAGTGAGCGATCACTATCATGCTTTTGTTAAAACTGTGGTTTTTCACACTTGGTGATCGTTAGCAAAAGAAGACTTTTTTTTCAATATTTCTCTATGTTCACAATGTTATACCTTTAAATTGCCTCATTATATTGTCCTTTAATTAATTTTCTTATTCTCTCTCTCTTTCTCTCTGCACGCGCCAATTACATACATTTTGGGAGTTCACAGACCAGATCCAAACTGATACGTCCTTTTTCTATTAAGTTTTGAATTTATACATAAATAAAAACTAAGAGTCAAATTACGTCGATCTACTTTTTTTATTCAATGACATTTAGTGATTTTGTCATATCTTGTCATGCAGTTTAGAATTAAGCACCAAAATAAAGTTTTACATTATCGGAACACTTTAAACGTTATTGGTTGTCTTAAAATTAATATGGTTTGATTGCAGCTTCAGGGATTTTACGACATCACGTGTAAGTTTTCTTCATCATTTTAAGAAATTCGTGTTCGTTGACTTCGCCGTCACCATCTCGATCCGCCCCATCAATCATCTCCTAAAACAGAAAGATTCGCCCAGTCAAGCATTTCTTTAATCAAATGAAGCTTGTACATATTATTCCCCTCAGCCCCTTATTTTTTGTGAGCACAATACATGTACGTGTACCTCACCAAGATCCCCCAAGCCTATCAGCAATATACCCTCCTTTACATCCTACCTGTAATTCGTCCCTTAGCATTATCAGTATCAACAGTATACCATCCCAACCCCCGACCTGTACCCCCCCCCCCTCCCGCCATCAGCAATGCCCTCTCCTTCCCCCTACCTGTAGTTCGTCCTGCATCTTGTCGGGGTCGTACCCCAGTTCTATGGCCACGCGGTCCAGGTTTGCGCGGGAAATCCTACCGGTCCCGTCCTCGTCAAACAACCAGAAGGCTTTCTGTAAATCTTCTGTGTCGTCCTTCTCTGTCATCTTCTTCGTCATTAACGTCAGAAAATCATCGAAATCGAGGATACCTGGTAACGAGTGCACAAATCACAACAAATAGGTTCTTAGCGAATTAAATTGAAATAAAAACAAAAATCATTGATTTTGTTAAATGTTGCTTTTAAAAATCTTTGCTTTCGGAAAAGGGACAATTTCAACAAAAAGCAGAGATGTCATCTCGTCATCTCATTTATTTTTCATTAACAATTCAAGGAATACCTCGGTCGCAATGAAGCAGAAAAGTGTTCATGTACCTTATAAATCGGTTAGTCTTAAAAACATGTAAGAAGGAATTAAGTCATGTGAACTTCTTCACATCGCGTTCGCTCACCCGTTCCATCTGTATCTATTTCTGCCACTAACTTCTTCATCTCATCTTTCTTGGGTTCGAATCCAAGAGCGCGCAGGGCTATCTGAAATGTAGGATAAAAAGTTTTACATTGCAAAGAATGTGACAAATTACAGCAAATACTTTACTCCCTAATATAGTTATCTTGATAAAAGATATCAATTTTTTGGTTGTAAGCTTTGTTTTTAACTTGCCCTTGAATTCTGACCTTGAGTTCACTAGCATCTATTGTCCCTGACCCGTCGGCGTCGAACACATCAAACGCCTCCCTGAGATCCGCCTTCATTTCTTTAGTCAGCTCCAGGCGAGGACCGTTCTTCTTCTTGGCTTTCTTCTCCGCCTGATATAAAAATTTCGGATTTCTTTATTTGAATGAAACAAAAGATGGAATCTGTATATATGATTATATCTGTATTTAAAAATATATAGACATATTAAGTTTCCATACTGCGGAAACTTGAAGTTTCAGTACTGAAAATTTGCGAAACTTTATTACTAGTAAGCTTAAGTTTTCGCATAGTTTTAGTAGTGTTTCAGAACTCTTTTGATTTCTCATCAAGTGATGCAATTCATTCTATATATAAACTTTGATAATTTAATAATTTTTTGGTTTAGTAAACTGACAGAAATTTTTTTAAATTAATTTTTTCACTGTTTGAAAACATAAAACTTAAACTGATATACAGCAAACCAAATCAATATCTTCAGTTTCTCAGTATAATTATTTTTTTATGCTATAAAGAAAAAAAAAGAAATCAGATGGATCCAGTTTAATTTGTTTGACTCATTTAAATCACTCCTCCATTATAGCAGGTGCCCCTTGTCTATTGTCATATTGTCCGTGTACCTCCGTACACACTACTCTCCATGTCGCCCCGTGGATCTCTGACAAAGGAGCTCATTTCTTTAAACTAAGATCTTGCAGGTTTTAAAGTCCTCGGATATTTTGATATCATTATTATGCCCACATAAACACATCACTTTACAAATAGGTATATAACAAACAAATTTATATTGAAATGAAAAAAATCTCTTTTTTTGACACTATGACATCTATGTACCGATCAGTTCAATTTATGTTCGCTCAACAATAAATTCGGAATTTTTTTTTAAAATACACAGACAGTACTTTCTTTACGTTTTGTTACATAAAATAAATTTAATTATAATATGTACAACACCAGAAAATCCTTCTATTATGAATTATTTTTCATAAGTACTTCACTTTTATATTATAGGGAAAAAAGAAATTCTGTATAAATCCCTCACAAAACATTTGAAAAGACTCTTTGATTAATAAATATATCTGCAAGAATAAAATGTATAAATCCGACCCCTAGACTCGGTAATTTTTAATTATTCTCTCTGTAAATTAAACTCTGTTATGTTTACAAATAAAATCCAAGATTTTAACAAATATGAAAACTAAACTAAAACTTCACTTTGAACTAAGCCGAGTTTTTAAAACAAGCAAACAAAACAAATCAAAATCAAAGAACTAACAAAATTATCAATTAAACGATCCACGTTTTTAGATAATATGAAAGAAGTTTTTTAAAAGAAGTTCTCCCTCTGCTAAAAGATCTGTGGATCGAAAAGAAAAGAAAAACCTTCAGTGAAAACAAAAGAATTCCGGATCCTTACCATTGTTAGTTCGTGTCGTTGGTCATGCCTCCATAACTCTGGTAAAACAATGAAGTTTTTTTTTTGTCTTGTCAAAGTTAAATTCCGTATAAAGTGCACTGATGCGGTGCAGCGATCTTTGTGTTAGTTAAAATCCCACAGAAATGATTCGGATAATGAGAGGTTGGTTTAACTCAGACAAGAAGTTCATGATTTAATACACCAGAAAGCGATTGAATGGAAAATTATCAAACGTGTACGTGTTTTACTTGCGGTACTTAAAAATACCTGTATTAAAATAAAATAAATATAATGTTCTGTGAATCAATGTCTTTTATACATGTAAGAATAATTGTCTTCTTTTGTATAAAAAGGAAAAGGAATAATTATATCATGATTGAAATATATTTTACTTTTTCTTCTGCGGTGAAAGCTATTGATGAAAGTTTACACAAGAAATAGAAACGTTTAGGGCTCTAAATCTGCCGACACAAAATCCTGTGTCACCTTTGTCAATAATTAAGGCGCGATAGAATTCAATTCCGTCACTTACAATCCGAACTCAACTTGTAGGGTGATAATAGATCTACATATGGGGCCTGATAACATTCACTTTTAACCTGCATTTCATTTATTCTCGTATTGTATTTAATAAAGACCACGGAACTTCTGATTTCGAGAACACATGTTTTGCATATGTTAAGGGGAAAATGTCTTTCATAAAACAGTGGAGGATCTAGATTGTGTTATGTGGTGTAATTTTCTTTTCTTTTTTTAACTTACCAGAATTACTTTCATAATTTGAACTTAGGTGAACATGGTGAAGTAATTTTTTTCTCTTCATAGTGATTTTGTGGAGTTTTATTTTGGGAGGATTGAGGCCACTACCCCAACCCCTACCCCCACCCCACCCCTTCTTTCGCTTGGAATCTCTTCCTTTTCAGAAGTTGTTTTTAGCGTTTTAATGCCAGAATTAACAGCTGTGAGAATTTCTTATATCATGCTGATACCAAGTTATCAATATTTAAATAACATCAATTTTCACCACTTCGGATAAAATTTTTATCATAGAGAAAGAAAGATAACTCTGAAAATGAAAACACGTTCCATTAGATTAGCCAATTTTTACAACTGCAAAGTACATGTAGTACTATTAAATGCAATTTTTTTTTATCCATGAAGCTTTAAGAATTTAAAAAATCAGTTTAATTTGGTTATTCGAAAAAGCTAATGAAATGAAATTAAATAGATGCTATCTTTGAATTTTGATATATACCGAAATGATTTTTCAATTACACTACAGTACACGTATCAATGTAAAAAAAAGGAATGACTTATATCCTTTTATCCCCTCCACATAAGGTCTATGTTTTTATTGATATATAGCTCTGCAAAATTCAATACAACTCAAAATCCGGACTTTAGGTTAATGTTCGAGGGTTGCAAGAGACTTTACAATAATGAATCAAAGTACCTAAAGTACTGAAACGTGATTAGCAAACCTTAACGTGATATGTCATGCACTACCTTTCTCTTGAACTAATGGAGAAACTAACTCTCTAATATCGGCTCATACATTCACCTCTGTTTTTGATTCGCGTATGTCATATGTGATAAATACGAGAAATAGTGCGATTATTTTGATTCATTATCATTCAGTTTTTATGCTTATGTCTGAGTTTTGAGATAGATATTTACTAAAACAATCCAAAACTATTAATTTAATTAATTTGAAACAATCCTGCAAATAGAACGTTTTATACGTTATGTTAAAAATCTTGACTTGAGCCCATTGTAGAAGTGTATATGAGAGAGGAATGAACGACATCTCTGCCTGGGGTATTGGGAGAATCTTACATTACCCTGATAAAATCAGGATCACTTTTAGTGAATCAGTGTTGAGTACGTCACTGCACATGTTATTATCCAATGGGTAAAATACGACAATATTGGGTACTAAAGTGTTTTCTAATGTATTTTATCTAATTGTATCTATTTTTTAACATCTAGATTCCTCTAAACATGAATTGTCTTTAAAGGCACCTGCTACGATCCTTCCATCAATGTAACTATAATCATCATCGATGATAAATTTTATGTTCTTTCATCTACTTTACATGAACAATTTCTTTAGATAGCAATATAAACATTAAACAATCGTCATTCTTTGTTTAAAGAGTTATCTCTCTTTAATAAGAAACAGAAGGAACAACTAACCTGAAAGTATGTCATGACTTCTTTGGTCAAGCTGAATGAACAAAAGGCCCATGGATAACATCGCTCACCTGAGCACTTCGGCTCGGGTGAGCTAAAAGATGAAGATAACCAGTGTGATAGATCTAAAAGGAATTTATAAACAATTCAATTTAAATATGTGAAGGGCGCATAAAACACAGACTCTTGGAAATTCCACGGATTGGATCAGGAGCCTTGGAGGAATAAGCATCCCTAGTGAACACACATCCAGTGTATCGATCAAATAGACTGCGTATAATATAATCACAGCAGAAATATACATCATTTTATTTCTATAATCGTAATAACATCCATACACAACAATCTGTGTTTTCATTAGCATACTTCAAAAAAGGAGGGAAAAATCATTGTTATAACAGATACAAGTCATGTATTCTCAAAATTTCAGTCAACAACACAGAGGAAAAAAGTCAAAGAACACGATTCCATGATATGAATTACACAGGATGATAAACTGTATATCCATCGTCAACATCATTGTCAAAGATCAATAAGCAGTTGTATGACTTCCCATTAATTAAATAGTCAAGCGGTTAATGTAACAGTGACTGTATTTTTAAGAATCCAACTTTCCTAAAGATGAACATAGAGACTTTGTAAACTGTTTACTTCTCTGTCTTAGGAACAATCTTTTAAATAGTTTGAAAATGTAACTTTTCAGGTAGGCACTCTTTTGAATAGGTGCAGTCTGTCTATACCTTGCATTCACTAATAACTTAGCACGCTCTTATGTAGAGGTTTAAGTCTGTCTAGTTTTATTCATTGTTAACTTAGCACGTTCTTTTGTGGAAGTTAATTTTAGTCTGTCTAGTTTTTATTCACTGTTAACTAAGCACGCTCTTTTCTACAAGTTTAAGTCATTATAGTTTTTATTCACTGTTAACTAAGCACGCTCATTTGTAGAAGTTTAAGTCTGCCATGCTTGCTATCACTTTTAATCAAGCACGCTATTTTGTATAGAAGTTTAAGTTTTTCTAATTTGCTACCACTGTTAACTAAGCACGCTCTTTTGTAGAATTTTAAGTCTGTCTAGTTTTTATTCACTGTTAACTTAGCACACTCTTTTGTAGAATTTTAAGTCTGTCAAGTTTTAATTCACTGTTAACTTAGCACACTCTTTTGTAGAATTTTAAGTCTGTCAAGTTTTAATTCACTGTTAACTTAGCACACTCTTTTGTAGAATTTTAAGTCTGTCAAGTTTTAATTCACTGTTAACTTAGAACGCTCTAAGTCTGTTTAGTGTGAATTCACTGTTAACTAAGCACGCTCTTTTGTAGAAGTTTAAGTCTGTCATGCTCGCTATCACTTTTAATTAAGCACGCTATTTTGTATTGAAGTTTAAGTTTTCCTAATTTGCTATCACTGTTAACTAAGCACGCTCTTTTGTAGAATTTTAAGACTGTCTAGTTTGCATGCACTGTTAACTTAGCACGCTTTAAGTCTATTTAGTTTGTATTCACTGTTAACTAAGCACGCTCTTTTGTAGAAGTTTAAGTCTGTTTAGTGTGAATTCACTGTTAACTAAGCACGCTCTTTTGTAGAAGTTTAAGTCTGTCATGCTTGCTATTACTTTTAATTAAGCACACTATTTGGTATTGAAGTTTAAGTTTTTCTAGTTTGCTATCACTGTTAACTTAGCACGCTCTAAGTCTGTTTAGTTTGTATTCACTGTTTACTAAGCACGCTCTTTTGTAGAAGTTTAAGTCTGTCTAGTTTGCTATCACTATTAACTTAGCACGCTCTTTTGTAGAAGTTTAAGTCTGTCTAGTTTGCTATCACTGTTGCTGTATAGACTCCCCTCTGTTAAGGTCCTTTTCACTTTAGAACCATCTTTTCCTTTATCGATGCTCGGAAATCCGATTTGCTTTTCCGATGCGCTTCGTCTAACTATACGCTCTATTGATTTTCTCGGTGACCCATAAGAGAGGTCAACAATTGCGTCATCACTGAAGTCTGAATCTGACGAGTAGTCATAGTTTTCATTCGGGGTGTTTCCACCGGAAGTTACTAAACCTCCAGGGGAGTCCCGAAGGTCCGGAAGTGAAATAGAATTTCTTCTTTCCCTTTGTTTCGAGTCTACCTTTAACTTTTCCCTAGGTGTCGCTTTATTGCTCTTGATATCATTTGTTTTGATAGCAGGAAGTGAAGTCTCTACGTACGACTTATCTTTTGATCGCTTGTGTTTCTTTCTCCTGAGTTTTGGTGACGTCAAATAAAGATTCGGTGTTTCGTCATCAATATATGTTGATCTTGGTGTACTTTTTAGTAAATCTACATCCGTTACGGAATTTGCCTTAGAAGCATTCAGTCTGAGTGCAGCCTCGTTTTGAGGTGAGAACGCCGGTGGAAGCACGGTCATCTTTTTCTGACTTTCCATTGGTCGTTGCTCTTTCTGATACGTCCTTAGTAGATTATAATACTCTTTTCTTTCCTGTTTCTCTGCAATGTCGATAGGTCTCTGACCTGAAAAAAACTCTAATAAGTGAGCAACAATCATGTATATTAATTAATCCTTTAATTATATTTTCTAGTTATCTTTCCGCCTTGATGTGAAATATTTTGTTATAGTTATAACCAAGAACTTGTTATCGATGTCATATATTTACAAGACTTGCGTTTTAAGAATATTTAACTCTGCTTTCATTAATTCACGATAAGCTTAAGTGAAATACATCTAGATAGCAAACAGCGATCTTGGCCAGAGGCCATTGACACATTTCAAATCAGAGCGAACGTGATCCTCTAAAAACATCAGACGTGGGATCAGATACCTTAAAGGAGTAAGCATCACATATGGATCTGCAATACAAGCTCTACTCCTTTTAATGATCGGATAATCAGAAATATCAGTAAATAAATTAGTGTAAGAATTATAGCCCAACAATTTGCATGAAAAACGCCAGTCAATTTAATGATTTATTTATAGTGTGATGTGTTTGTTACATGTTATTGAAATAAATTCTTTGTTTTTTAATGAAATCGAAAGGAAAATGGAAGGTGAAAGTGCTTAATAAAGAATAGACCAAAAGATAAAACTACTCCTGCTTTATATATGATTAACGAAATTGTATCTATCCAGGCCTAAGAATTTCATTTTATTTCATCTATCCATTATAAAGCTATTCATCAATAAATAATTGAAAATTATCCTATTCTGCTCTGCAACGACACTTTAGTTAGGTCGAAGCAAGAAAAGTCGGGGATTAGAATTACCCAGGAAATCAAATAATTTACCAAGTATCAATAAAGTATGCTTTATACTTGAATTATTTAACTTATTTAAGGAGGCCGACTGTGGTTTCCATTGCGCAATATTTCGCGCATCATAGTAAAATGAAGCGTATTTACTGTTTTAAAGCAATTTTTTCACTTATTTAATAAAACTAAACAAAATTAAGAAATAACGGGTCGAAATTTTTTTTATAATTTTAAATAACTGATTAGAATGGCGTTGTAATAGTGTGTTGTTGACCTTAGATAACGCGACGCTCGTAAAGATGGACTAATAAAAAATGTTATATAAAAGAAAAGTAATAAACATATTCTCTTGAAATTCAAAACAGAGAAATTTTATATATAATCTCTCCGTCATATTTATAATTTTTTGTATAAATCCTTTGTATGCGTCATATTTTGTAGTACTCCATAAAAAAAAGGAAACTGGTTATTTTTTGGCATTTTTAAATGCCCCTTCTGGAAACAAGGCGGTAGAATTTTGTGGTTCGTACATATAATGTACAATATAATATAACTCATCATATATTATAGTTTGAGCAAAAAGTCTATTGTAGTATTTGTATAATTTGCTTTAAAGAGCGAAAATTGGCACTTTGAAGTTTCCTACATAATCCTATAGTAAATGTACCGGTCTGTATTTTGAGACAGTCCCTTAGAAATACCTGGGCGGTAGATTTTCCCCAAACTTTTCAGGTACACTACAGTTAATGTAAGTTATATATGGTATAAAAATGAATAGTTTTGCTATTGTAGTTTTCACACAATAAAACCCCAGTCGGCCCCCTTAACAATGGTTATATAGCTTACATAACTATTGAGGTCTTGTTCTTAAGAGGAAATATTGAGTTCTTGTTTTAACTAAGAGGAAATACTACTATAATATAATATCGGGGGCAAAATAGTACAAAATTAGGAGATTCTCCCCATAAACCGATCAATTATCAGATCTAGGTCATATAGACACTGCTCCAGATACACGGGTAGAAATACCATGTTATAATTAACATAGTTATTATTGACCGGTGCATATTCACCCAGGTTAATCTCATTTTCTTCGGATTAAGGTCAAAACTTCCCGTCTGTTAATGCCTTAATATAACCATGTCCATATAATAAATCTAATTTTAGACCTTGCTTGATATGAGTTAACCTAGTATTAAAGGGTCATTGAAGATGTAACTGGGAATAGATTGGGTTTATAGGTTTACTTACATGTATTAGTAATTCATTAAATGAAATAAAAGTAAAAGCGTTTGATATCATCGGAAATTGAAGGCAGTGCATGTTATCTGTTATATTTTCTAAGGATGTGTTCTCTATTATAAATTTTTAAATTAAGAGTAAATTATTCATTTTGCTATTACCAATTAATGTGTCTTCCCAATCACAAACTATACATTTCAATATTGTTTTGACAGCCATTTTGATTGTTGCTTACTGTACAAGACTTGAATAGGTGAATATTACAATATTTTCATTTACAAATGGAAACTTATTTCTCCATATACTAGTATTCTCCCTGCCAAACAGACAGAATTACCCATCAGAGTGAACATACAAAAACCATGATTAATGATTTTCTCCTTCACTAAGAGGTGTCCACTAGAATAAATATACAGAAACATTTGAATACCTCTAATAACAGGTGTCGGCTACAGTGAACCTATAAAGAGCCTCACCATCTTTAGTAACAAGTGCCACATCTTTAGTTACAGGTGCCGGTTAGAGTAAATCTATAAAGAGCCTGTATATCTTTAGTTACAGGTGCCGGTTAGAGTGAACCTTTAAAGAGCCTGTAGATCTTTAGTTACAGGTGCCGGTTAAAATGAACTTTTAAAGAGCTTGAACATCGTTAGTTACAGGTGCCAGCTAGAGTGAACCTTTAAAGAGCCTGAACACTTCCAGTTACAGGTGACCTCTAGAGTGAACCTTTAAATAACCTGTACATCTTTAGTAACCGGTGTCCCTACAGTGAACCTATAGAGAGCCTGTACACTTATAGTAAAAGGTGCCCGCTAGAGTGAACCTACCGTCTTTAGTAACAAGTTATCCTATCATAACAGTTGCGTTCTTGTAAACGGCGCATCCAGAGAATAACTAATACAATTACATTTTACATTATTCATTTATTTTGAAGATATCTTCTAGACTGAACCTACCGAAACTATTATACACCTCTAATAACAGGTGCCCGCTGGGATGGTCCAGAAGTCTCCTCGTAGTGCGCACGTCCTGTGACCTGACCGCGTGAGACAGGACAGAGTTACCATCAAAATCAAAGATTTCTATCCTGGTTGTGGGGTCACTGATTAAATACTCCGCGATCTCCTCCTTCCCCGCGATACAAGCGTGCATCAAGGCCGTGCGTCCGTGAGAGTCCTGTAAATTCAAATCCGGGTCTTTTTCAAAGATGGCGTCATATAACTGAAGAACTTCTTCTTGGTTGAAATTGACATAGCATAATTTCATAACGAGGCTCTGAAGATCGTGGCTGACGTCACGCCAATTGACGTCAAAGTTGTCATTTTCAACTATACTTTTGATCGCGTCAAAATCACTGGACTGTAGCGCTAGCTGTAGGGTTGCCTGTAACTTCATCCCGTGAGCTTCATCAGTGATGCGTGAAGTGTCTCTGAAAAAAAAGATGTTGCATTGATGATCGTTAACCCTTTCCTGAGAATAACATTTTAAATATTTGACGATGATTCCTTTATAAAACCGTAAAGTAAAAATTTATTTCAAATTTAAATAAGATTTTTTGGAAATTAAGTCCTGAGAGTTTGTTGTTTAACGTCCCTTTGAGCAATTTTCATTCCTACTGCCATGCCATCACTCGCCATAAGAGGGCTACATTTAACAAGATTAATTGATGCAAACCATCAAATCGGCCGAAGACACATATCATTTTAAAACATTTTATGGAATTTTTGCAAAAATAAATTCCAATAAAAAGGTCAAATTAAAACAAATATTACGTTACCGAGTATGTTGCATTTCATTTAAAGGTTGTTTCCTTTTTTTTATACTTTAAGGTCAGACGATACGTTCCTAAAATATCTGTTTTGTAAATTTTTGAAATATATGAAAAATATTCTAAATTTTAATTACATTCTGATTTCTAAACCAGTTTTTAATATAGTCATTAAAAAATTGAAACTCTAAAAGATCTAATTTTGGAAATTTAGTTTTTTCGGAAAAGGATTATATAAGAAACACTACCCTCTGCTATCTTGTCCAAAGTTTGGTAAGGTACCTCAACTTTTTGTGAGTAAACATATTTAAGTAGCAATATTTCAATGACAAATTTTGGAAAAAAAATTATAATATTGAGGATCGTATCATCTGTCCTTAATTTTCGATGCGAGCAAACAAAATTTATAAATGCATGCATGTGGGTAGTGTCATTTGAACCGAAATTATTAATGTATTCAAAACAAAATTAACTTCCTCTTAAAAAGTTATTTTAGACACAGTAATTTTTATCCGGAAACTCAACACTTTTCGCTTCTTTACCTTATGCATGCCCACCTTGGGGAACAGTTCATGCAGCAACTTTTTGCTAGAGGCTAGCTTTGAGAATCGAGTAGTTACTAGATTAATACAGACCTCCTTAAAGAGACGGTCCATGCATACTGAAAGTAGATAGTTCTACTAAACTGACAACCTAGGGGTAGTCCACCTTAAGGTGACTGTATTCTGAAGTAGATATACCACCTTCGAGTAATATGCTTTTTACATGTACATTCAGTCTCAAAGTCCATTATTAATTAAGTCGGGGTGGGGTCGCAAACGTGGACCTACAAAAATATCAAAGGTGAGATCGGGTGTCATAGAGAAGGATGTATTCCCTAAAGAGAAAATTCCGCAGAAAATGCAGTACTAGTTTGTTAAGAATTGCCCAACAATTAACATGAAAAACGTCAGTCAACATTTGAATAATGATTCACATGTATTTGATAAATCACTAGACAAATATAAGATATAAGTAAACAAATTTATTTTGCAAAACAGTATTTTAAAAACGTAATTTACTGTTAAGATTAATTCATTTTCTTTATTGCGTTCACAATCTCCTATGATGCTCCGCCTAGTGCGGCTATAAGGGGGGCGACTGGGGTTTTATTGTGTGAAAACTACAATAGAGAAACTCTTTATTCTCAAACCATATATACGTAAATTTGACTTCGGTGTACGCGTCAAGTGTGGGGGAAATCTATCTGAAGGGACCGTCTCAAAATACAGGTGCATTTACTATTGGATGATATAGGAAAGTGCAAACTTTTGCCCTCGAAAGCAAATAATACAAATATACTATAATAGGCTTTTTGTCCAAACTTTAATATGAAAAGTAATACTATATTGTACATTACAAGTATATGTGAGAAACACAAAAATTCTACCGTCCTGTTTCTAGAGGAGGGAGGAGGGGTAGTATTCTAAAATTCCAAAAATTACTGAATGAATTTTCCTATTTCTATAGAGTACTATAAAATATGACGGATGCAAGGGACTTATGCAAAAATATAATAAAGATTTCACGTTTTCATAACGCCTAAAACACTAATACGACGTCAATTTACCTATCAGTTGAAAAATCGTTTTAAAAATTAAATTTTTCAACTGTAATTTCTTAATATTTTTTTTAATTAAGTGAAAAAATTGGTAATTTTTTTTTATGATGCATGAAATATTGCGCTGTGTAAACGCTCACTTAATTTTACCATATAAACAAAACTATTTATTTTAAGATTATCATTTACGATATGCATGGAGTTGGCACCTTTCCAGTTAAATCGGTTAATTATATCACATACCTAACCGTAGGCATACTATTTTAATTAAAATATATTTTTGAATCTTAAAAATTGTAAAACTCTTACCCATAATTTCAAAAATCCTGTATATTTTCTCCAGAAAGTAATAACACCAAAACTATATATTAAACGGATATCAGTACACCAATAAATATCCCCATCATGATAAGAAATACCTGACGTTTTTCCACGGCTTTTTTGTGATTTTGATATTTTCCTTTTTTCCTGGCACATTAAATAAAAAAGCCTGGAAAACGTGAGATATTTCGGACTACATTAGTAATTAATAAACATACATGTTATTTTCTTTTACAGGTTATCGGTAAAATCAATTCATAGATATTCTTTACAGGTCATCGGTAAAATTGTAGATATTCCTTAAAGATTATCGGTAAAATTGTAGATATTCTTTAAAGCTTATCGGTAAAATTGTAGATATTCTGTACAGGTTTTCGGTAAAATCGAAGATTTTCTTTACAGTTTATCGGTAAATCGTATAAATATTCTTTACAGGTTATCGGTAAAATCGTAGATATTCTTTACAGGTTATCGGTAAAATCATAGATATTCTTACCAGCAATCGGTAAAAATACAATTTCCGTCAGATGATCATGTATAACATTAGGTCAGGGTTCCACTATACAGGCGACTTCGCCAGAAGTCCTGTAGACACTATATAAACCTTTCTTGCTGCGCCTTTCCAAAGTGCACTAAATAACACGGTATAACGACGCGGACAAAATATAATCCACTCTTAATGTGTGTTTTCTTATTACAAGAGATTATTTTCGAAAGTTTTAACGGATTAATGAAAAACAGAAGGAGAAAAAATGCGATTAAAGACCATGCAATGATTAAAGGTCTTTTTAAACGCAATATATTAGGAGCGGAACCAGAACTTTTCCCAACTATTGTGGCGGAAGTGTTTTTCCCCCTTTTTGTGAATGGGATTGAATCAATACAAATGTTTAAAAAAAATACCATCTTGACACATTAAAAGAAAAGTTATTGTATATTTATACATTGACTGTCAACAAAAAAGAATGTGAGTAAAAATACATAGCTTGAAGTCAAGCTATTGGTTGAATAACACAGAGAGGGGTTGGGAGAGGGAGGGGGTTCGGTAATGAAAGACAAAATGCAAGAGAAAATGAAGAAGACACAGAAAAAGAGAGAGCGAAGAGAGAGAAAATTAATATACTAGTATAATAATCAAAGAAAAAGAGAGAATGAAAGAAAGAACGAGAGAATGAGGGAGTAACAGAGAGAGAGAGAAAGATAATGAAACTAGGAAAGAACGAGAGAATGACGGAGTAACAGAAAGAGAGAAAGATGATGAAAAAAAGAATGAGGGAATAACAGAGATAGAGAGAGATAATAAAATAAAGAACGAGAGAATGACGGAGTAAGAGAGAGAGAATTAAACTAAGAAAGAACGAGAGAATGATGAAGTAACACAGAGAGAGAGAGAGAAAGAGAGAGAGAGAGAGAAATAATGAAAAAAAGAATGAGAGAATAACAGATAGAGAGAGATAATAAAAGAAAGAACGAGAGAATGAAGGAGTAACAGAGAGAATGAAAGAAAGAACGAAAGAGAGAGAGAGATTTAATTGAGTGAAAAGAATTAATCCGAGCCGCCGGATTTAAATCGTCATACATATTTAATGACAGTTCTCCTGTGGAGAGTAATGGCGCGGAGCTGGAGATTTACTCTGGTGAACACAGTGGCTTTTCCGTCTCAATAATTAATACCATCGCCCTGTGTATCTGATTCTCTGTTTATTGGAGAAATACTGATATCATATACGATTCTAGATTTCCAGGCAGATTTCAAGACAAGAGCGTACGGGTGTATGATATATCTAATATACGACCCTCGATTTCCATTTAGATCTCCATATTAGGTTTTTCTCATATGTGGACGTATGCATGTATACATGTAGTATCCAATATTATTATTTTAAAATTCTGTAACCTATTTATCGTCACAAATCACACATTACAAACAGCATTTATTCTACTTTTTAAAGATAAAATTTAATCAAATACATAATTCAGTTGATATTATGACGAATAATGTAAAATAATTCTTCTGCTAATGATATTTGGGAGATGGAAAGGGAAGTTAATAAATTTGTATGTAATTTACTTTTTGTTTACTTTCCTTAAAAAATGCACTTGATCGCATGACAAACAGAGATCGGGAAAATACTCGTAAAAGGCGCCTTTCAATAAAAACACTTTTTAACACTACCAAGTGAACTTTAAATTAATTGGATAAAGCAAGCATAACTCAATAATGAAATCGTGTACTACTAATAACTTACGTATCTTCTCCACACTGCTCGGAATCTTCGATATTTCTCACTGCTGAATCCAATGACGCCCTCATCGCCGACGATTAGAGGACAGCGATGATTATAACGATGACAGTTCGTGTGTGTGAAGATTCACATCTGCAGTATCGTCGTCCCTGTCATCGTTTTACTTACACCTGTGATGGTGAGATGTGAACGTGACCACGGCAGCTGTTTATGGATGATTCAGTATTGATCGGAGCTGTACCTGTAAACATAAAAATCACCCAGGTGGGACCGAAGGCTGATACAGAAAGCTGGGATCCAATATACTCGGTAAATAAACGGATTCTGGGACTTAAACATCGTAAAATTCTCCATTCGCCATGTGATGCAATATACTCGGTAAATAAAGATTCTGGAACTTAAAACATCGTAACCCTCCTCCCCCCTCCTCCGAGCTC
The DNA here is from genome assembly GCF_032062105.1 of Saccostrea cuccullata. Classification (NCBI taxonomy): domain Eukaryota; kingdom Metazoa; phylum Mollusca; class Bivalvia; order Ostreida; family Ostreidae; genus Saccostrea; species Saccostrea cuccullata. Next base: position 73,307 of record NW_026940937.1, read on the forward strand.
ACAATCCACGATACCCGAATGGAATAATTGGTTGAAATTAGTTTAAATGCAAAACATTACACCAACATTCTACATGCATGTTTTTATGTAAATTTATACTGAATTCTAATTAAAGTTAAACAAATTTATGTTTTAAATACAGTAATTTTTTTTGAAGATGTATACTTTAGCAAGGGTAATCAAAACGTACTTTTCATCTCAAGAAAAATTCATTCATATTTTGACGCCAGTATTGATTTTCTTTAACAGTGAAGAGTACTATATGGTTATATTGCTAAGCAACTGAAAACTACTTACAAAGATCAAGGAAAATAGAAGCATTAAAAAATACAGATACATGAAAATGATTATTAAATTGTCTCCACTTTGGTTAGGACTGGTCGTCCATCCGCGTAAGGTACAGTATAATTTGTAACGGGAAAGCTTGACTCCTCACTGAGCATCTTAATCTTAATACATACTAGAAGTACTGTGAGCAATTAGCTCACTAAATACCCCCCGCCTCCCATATTGTTAAGATGGAAAGTCCAGGTTTTGCTTTGGCCGGGAAACCCAAAATATGTGTCGGATCAAAACGTAAAATAGGAGGTGCACAATGGTTATATGTAATCAAGATTCGGTGAAAGTTTCATTAAATTTCACTCAGTGGTATAAGAGGAGTTGCGGATAAGAGATCGGTATCCCAAAGCGTAACAGACAGACGGACATACAGATTACAGTATACCCTCCCACTTTTCAAGCGGGGGGTATAATTACCATAATAATGACCATGGAATATGTGAAAGGCTACTTTTAACAGGTATTGTTAAAGCCCTGTAACGTCAATATTTTTGTCAATAGCCTGCATTAATATGTAAATTAATGTTACTCAGACCGATGAAGACACGGTAACTTTGTGATATTATTTTATTGCACTAAACGGATAAAAACAAGCAGCACTTCAATATTTTCGTAAATAACTACCAATAACTTCGAAAAGACAGATTATATCAGAATCTTATTATGTGTTTTTTAACATTTCATTTTACTCACACAGTAAATAAAGGTACATGTAATACAGTCGGTCTTCTTTATCTCGAACACGGATATCTCGAAACCCATGGATATGTCAGTCACACCTCTATCTTACTGTTTTTTTAAACTCACTATCAAATGCTCAACGATCTCTAAAAATTTCTCAATTAGTTAGGTTCGAAATAACGAAGTTTGACTGTAATCAAGAAAAAAAAGTGAAGTTAACAGGAAATGTAATTTAAATGCATTGGATAAAATAACACAGTAAGAAAATTCATTATCTAGACACAAGGTTTCTATATAGACAGGGTTTTAATAGGCACAAACTATTTAACAAATGCAAGTTTTATTTTACGGTTACATTTGAAATATTCCATACATAAAAGACTTATTGATATCAACAATTTCAATATTTCTAAAGTGTAGAGATAAGCATAATTCCTCATACATTGCACCTGACTTAGCTAAACAATAAGGTTATAGTGACTATATTGGGGACAAGGCTTTGACAATTAGACTCACCTACAAAGATTTGGATTATACACACAGATTTTATTTCACACTCACCAAGTATGTGCTTTCTAAGAACAATAAAAACTTAAATCTTATCCCATAGGTAAAACGAAGTTAAAGGGAAAATTATTATATCGTAGTCACACACTTTGGGAAGAGATAATAAAGTTTTGACCTTAATAGTTACAACCATGTTTTATTGTACCAAAAACGGAATATCTATTAGTTTCTGAAAGGTTACTTTTAATTTGTCATATGGCAGTGTTTTTTTCTTTTCTTTGAATTACATGGCCTATGTTATTAGAACAGAAAATTCCTCTTTTCCTAAGACTTGTTTTAAAATCAAGAGATATTTTATGACAATTAAAGAGACCCAGGCACAATAAAAAATAATACATAGGCGCAATAGTATACTATACTCTAACAACTCCAATAGCATATACCCACAGTAACACGGTAAATATTAGAGAATATACAGTTTTACTACAAAGTAAAAACTAACAAAAAAAATATTTGAAGCTATGGCAAGACCTAATAATTTGTTCAGCAAATTTCCTGAATGTACCCTTACTAAACAGAACTCACCATCAGGAAACTAGTGAACAAAATAAAATAATACAAAAATAAATCTTATATCAAAACAAGCAGATACATAATACACAGTAAAACTTGTCTCATCTGGGACAACACTAGTTCTAAAGAGATTGGCTGGGTTAGACAACATTCCAGATTAGACAGCAGTTTAAACAAATGAACTTACTGAAAAGACTTTAATTTTTTGTATATTGTATTAGGCAGGACTTTGAATTATACAAGATCCAGATGAGGCAAGTTTAACTGTATGATAATAAAGTGCAGCTTTCAATACATTCAGCAATATTTTGGCTTTGTGTAAATAAAATAAAAGTATGACAGTAAACACTTGATGAAGAAAAATAATACATGAAATACAAAAAATATGACCCTAGTGATGTGTATTCTTTTACTCTGCATATGCAAAAATTATATTGGATTACAAAAATGATATACTATTATACAGAGGGGAATGTGTCAACATGAATACAGATGAATATTGCTTTGAGAGGTTTGATAGCATATTCTAGGTTCCCTACTGAGTTTGTCTTTCATTCAAAAGAATTTTCACAAAATTCTATGAAAAATTAACACACAAACACACATCCTTATATATATATATATATATTCATTAATCTATTTATAGACATTGCTACATGTTATGTAATAACTGACTGAAGAGTTTACCTTGCTATTTTTAGTCACTGTGTGTCTTTTTTGCAATTATTACAAGATTCTGTTATAAATCAATTAAAATGCCAATGTATATTATGAAAGCATTCAGAGCAAACAGCTCTTTACATTTGGTACATGTATAATATTGTATTATCCTATGCTGTTAAAAATTTATCTCCAAAACTTATTATGCAATATTACTGATTTTTTATGAATGATGTACTTTTGGTTTTTTTTTATGTGAACATAGTATTTATACACAAGCACATAAATGCAGCAACTTTTTGTAAAACTGCAATAAATAAAATAAAGATGTTAAATAACATAACAATTCTTCTAAAACAATAAGGGTATATTAAATGTGATTTATCTGACAATAAAAAAACAGAAAATCTAAATACATTGACTACATCTATATAAGCAGCATAATGATTGAGCATTTTGTTTAGGACTACTGTAAATCTATTTTTATTCGCGAGAGTTTTATCTACACGTAATTGATTCTTTCTGCTTGCAAAAAAAATTTATCAGACGTACTATTATAAAAGGACTATAAACAATAGAAACTACAGCTTGCCAAAATTTTGTCTTGCTAATAAATACATGTACCAACCAGCTTACTCCCAAAAATAAGGTGTCATAAAAAATAAGGCGATCTACAATATTCCTGTAATATATTGTGTTGTTTATTAAAATCACAATCAAAATGAAAAAAAAAATTAAACAATTCAACATTCAAAATCATTATACGAATTGTTTGCACACAAATGATTTTTTTTTTATAGATATTTCTATATAATTTTATATTTATACTCTATACCTATATGGTACTTATAATACGATATGTATGTAACTAAATGAGACAACATGAGATGGCACTATCTATTGCTAATTAGCTTGTTCTAACTAATTTACATACAATATTACACCTTGATAACTTTATAGTAATAATAACAAATAAATGATAATGATATCAAAGACTTATCATACTCATACAAGCACTATTAATTACCTGCTATTCAATCAAAGGACATTAACGTAATCAATAATCAAATAACAACTCTTAATAGGCAAATTTAAAATGGGGCTAATTCAAAGAACATACATGTATAAGCATTATTTCTCAACTGAATAAATTTGAAACAAGACAAGACAAAAGTAACGGTGTATAAGTAGTTCACAAACCTTTACTTAAGACTTCAAAAGAATACAAATTTTATGTTCTATTTTTTTAAAGAAATATTTTAACAAAATGTCAATGTTAAGCATAGGATAAACAAAGTGCACGATTTTGATCAGGACATAATTTTTTATACAAACAAACACACACACAAGTAAGGGATGTCAATGTCTATAGAGTTAGATAGGGGAGGTATACACTGTCGATGATGATGGCACGTAAGCATTATATATTGTCTCCGATATATTTGTCTCTATTTCCATGCATCCATAGCTTCTGCAATTTTTCCTACCAACCACTGAAATTGTAAAAAAAAAAAAAATATTTGGTTAAACCATTGAAAGTATGCTAACAGAATTACACGACCAAAAAAGCTCATTCAATCCAAACACAGAAAATTAGGTCAATCCATTTTTCCTCTGAACCTAATTACCTCTGCTCTCTTTGGTTCGGAGATATGGACTTCGATCTTCTTTGCAGAACTCCCAAGTTGGAAAGGAAATTTCTTTTTCTTTTCATCCTTAAAAAAAATTACAAAAATGTAAACAATTACTTGAATAAGTGATTAACTGTATATTTCACTTTTGACTTGCAAGCTCATTTTTTTCACATATTAATGCAAATCGGAATTGTTGAAGAATAAACTCCTCTGGTCTCGACATTTTCTTGGTAAATATAAACCAAGTGAAAAGGGCACGCTTATAACTTGCAAGCAGAAACTCTTAACTATGGAGGAATATTCTGCAACAATTCTAAAGACAGAGAGGATTATTCCTTAAATAACCAGTGTTCATAAAAATTTTGTCTCCCAAACTAATTCAAATACTAATCTCTCAACAATAGGGTGTGGCAAAAATTTGGTAGTCTTCAGTTATTTGGCAAAGTGAACCCACAATTATTTATTTCACTGTTATAACTGACCTTAAGAAGAAACTCCACTCCTTTTGCAGATCGTTTTGGTTTTTCTTTTAGTTCACTCCATGTGTAAGTCCACTCTGCATCCCAGTGTCCAAAAATGTCCCCTCTGTTGGCATAAATTACTCTCCTGGAATAAAAAAAATTATTGACAGTTCCCATGACTTCTGATTCTGTATTCCTTCCTGCTCTGTCACTGTGATAACATATTGACGTGTACTATTGATATGTTACTATGGCAACACCTTGACTTGTACTCACTGATCTGCTACTTAGAAGACACTGTTGACTAGTTAATTACTAACTTACCAGTGACTAAAATTACACTCTTGGTTGACTTTCTGTCTCCTATGATGACAGAATGAGCCATTAATAAGTACTTACTTATCAGGGACTATATATATTAGTATACTCTTGGTTGACTTGCTGTCTCTTATGATGACAGAATGAGTCATTAATCAGTACTTACTTATCAGTGACTATAAATACACTGTTGACTAGTTAATCAGTACTTACTTATCAGTGACTATCAGTACACTCTTGGTTAATTCACTGTCTCCTATGATGACAAAATGGGCCATTAATCAGTACTTACTTATCTGTGACTATAAGTACACTCTTGGTTGATTTGCTGTCTCCTTTGATGATAGAGTGGGCCATTAATCAGTACTTACTTATCAGTGACTATAAGTACACTCTTGGTTGACTTGCTGTCTCCTATGATGACAGAATGGGTCATTAATTAGTACTTACTTATCAGTGACTATAAGTACACTCTTGGTCGTACTTATCAGTGACTATAAGGACACTCTTGGTTGACTTGCTGTCCCCTATGATGACAGAGTGAGTCATTAATCAGTACTTACTTATCAGTGACTATAAGTACACTCTTGGTTGACTTGCTGTCTCCAATGATGACAGAATGAGCCATTAATCAGTACTTACTTATCAGTGACTATAAGTACACTCTTGTTTGACTTGCTGTCTCCAATGATGACAGAATGAGCCATTAATCAGTACTTACTTTTCAGTGACTATAAGTACACTCTTTGTTGACTTGCTGTCTCCTATGATGACAGAATGGGTCATTAATTAGTACTTACTTATCAGTGACTATAAGTACACTCTTGGTTGACTTGCTGTCTCCTATGATGACAGAGTGAGCCATTAATCAGTACTTACTTTTCAGTGACTATAAGTACACTCTTGGTTGATTTGCTGTCTCCTATGATGACAGAATGGGTCATTAATTAGTACTTACTTATCAGTGACTATAAGTACACTCTTGATTGACTTGCTGTCTCCTATGATGACAGAATGGGTCATTAATTAGTACTTACTTATCAGTGACTATAAGTACACTCTTGGTTGACTTGCTGTCTCCTATGATGACAGAATGAGCCATTAATCAGTACTTACTTATCAGTGACTATAAGTACACTCTTGATTGACTTGCTGTCTCCTATGATGACAGAATGAGCCACATACTCATCTGTCTCTGCATATTTCCCTTTTTCTGTTTCCTGCAAATTTGGAAACTCTTGTTTTAATTTTTTTTTACAAACTACGATCATAGTTTTATGTAGCAGAAAAAATGTCTCTATTTTGTTTTCACTAACATTACAAAAAGGTATTCATAAAACTGGATAACTTCAAAAAATAGTTTTATATATTATTCATTTTTGAATCATCATTTCTCTTAAGTCTACAGAGAATTTACATTTTATTTCCCCTATAACATCCATTACTCCATGCAAGTACCAACAGAGTTAAATTTTTACAATAATCCCTACTTATATGATTTTTACTTGATTAAAGTAATAACTTTCAATCACCTACCTGTAAGATTGCGTATCCTGAGGCCTCCACTACATTGTACGGTCGGATGATTCTGTCAGAGTGGAATCGTCGCGGCGGACGAAGTCGTCCGACGTCATCTGTCATGTCCGCTATCCTGTTAAAAAAATCACAGTGAAAAAAAGTATGTACTTTACCATCATCTCAAGACACAGTTCAGAGTCTTCATATAGTGTTCTCCTACCCGTAGGTGCTTGATCACATAAATTGTTTAATTTTGAATATTTACACCTCTGTGCCATGATATCATGTTCAGCTAATGTCATTAATGTTTCTATTGTGATTAAAATTATCAATGTTGACATCAATACATAACAAGAGGCCCACGGGCCTTATAGGTCACCTGAGTATCATGTAACAACTTTCCAGCGATTGTATTTGGTTCGTGTTTTAAGCCAAAAGCCATGAAATTCACAAATTTTGAAAGAGGCACCATTGCTTATCAAAGGGCAGATTTCAAAGCATTAATTTATTTTTAGTCAAAGTACCCCCTTGGTACCCCTGACCCAGCACTCCTGAAATTATCTATTTTGAAAGAGGACCCTTTCTTCATTATAAGGCCAGCATTTTTTTTTTATGTTTAGGTTTGAGTTATGAACATGAGAATAAAAAAGTCCCGAAGGAAAAGGAAATAAATTTTTTTGATAAATCAATTATTAACATTTGTACATTCTTTTTTTATATGCTATCCTAATAGGCTCTTTACCACTGGACACATAATACTTACAAATAGGAAAGTAGAACATTTAATTGCTTATTTCATCATCTGCCAGTTTGGGCCAGTTATATAAATTTTGTGATGTTGATCAAAATATATTTTTAAAAATCAATTCTTTAAAAGTCTTTCAATACACATGATACATCTTCATTTTCTTAATATGTGTTAGGTGAATGTGTAGACATTGTTCTAAAATTTACTTGATGCCTAAAATTATAATTCCTATCATAAAACAGACAGGAAGTATTGGGGAGTAGGGTCAACATTTTTATACCCCCCGCTTGAAAAGCGGGAGGGTATATAGTAATCGTTAATTCCGTCCGTCCGTCCGTCCGTCCGTCTGTACGTCCGTCCGTCCGTCTGTCTGTCTGTCCGTCCGTCTGTTACGCTTTGGGGTACCCATCTCTTATCCGTAACTCCTCTCATACCACTGAATGAAATTTGATAAAACTTTCACAGAATCTTTATTACATATTGCCATTGTGCACCTCCTATTTTACTTTTTGATTCGACACATATTTTGGGTTTCCCGGCCACAGGAAAACATGGACTTTTTCACCACTTATAACCATAGGGGAGGCGGGGGGTATCATTTAGTGAGCTCATCGCTCACAGTACCTCTAGTTTCAATTAAGTGTAAAATAATTTTTCTGGCTGATACAAATGATACTACATATATTTGTATATTCTTGCCTTTTAATAGTTGAATTTTTTTTTATTTCTTCACTTCAGGTTATTGTTTATTTCTTCCTCAAATAGACTTCACTTCTCCCATAGTTTTATTCATTACATCTGATGCATAAGCAACAATTTTCTGAAGAATGATGCTTAGACTGTAAGCTATAACAGAGACCTAAACAATGTCCCTGACAATATGCAATAGCTACCACGGGCAGTTTAAAACCTGGGGAGGAAAATAATTTACAGTTACTTTTGAAACGAATACATAATTATCTCACCAGCATGTCATTGTGCAACAAAGTCGTCAGCATTTTATTTGTCCTTTGAACGGGTGAAACGTTTTGAATGGCACTCTTATCGATGAATTTTACACTAAACCATGCCAAATTCTTGGATCTAGCTTTATTTACCCGCCGTTTCAGGTCTAAAAACCAGAAGTGCGAGTTCGTAAATTTGAAATCTCGATCCCGACTCAAATTTGACATCCGAAAGAAATTTTTTTTCTATTTTTTTTCTAAAAGTTCAAAACCTTGAGCGGGGGGTTTGTAAAACTGAAAATAAAATAAATCCTGGCCCCAGATATGTAATTAGATCATTAGCATATTAACCAAGAGCAAAGGATAAGATGTTCAAAGAATTCATACATTTCACTATATAATCATTAGAGCCCCACCCTAAAACAAGAACCACTGACCCTGGGGCCATAAAATTCACAATTTTGGTAGAGGCACTCTTGCTTATCATAACTATGTTCTTAGTTAGTTTATTTAATACCCAGGAGCAGAGAACAAGATTTTCAAAGAATTAATGTATTTTCACTATATAATCACTAGAGCCCCGCCCTAACACCAGAACCCCTGACCCTGGGGCCATAAAATTCACAATTTTGGTAGAGGCACTCTTGCTCATCATAACTATGTACTTAGTTGGTTTATTTAATACCCAGGAGCAGAGAAGAAGATTTTCAAAGAAATAATGCATTTTCACTACCTACTTATTTAGCCCCGCCCTAGCACTAGAACCCCTGACCCCAGGGCCATGAATTTCACAATTTTGGTAGAGGACTCATTGCTGATTACAATCATGCAAACAGTTTGACTGCTTGATGTCCAGGAGTAAAGAAGAAGATTTTTAAAGATTGCACTAATTTTAGTGGTTTTGGCCCCACCCCTCAGGCCCCAGGGGGGCAGGGATCATGAAATTCACAATTTTTGTTCCCCTTCACCCATAGATGCTTTGTACCAAATTTAGTTGAAATTGGTTCAGTGGTTGCAGAGAAGAAGCTGAAAATGTTCAAATGTTAACGCACGACGAACGACGAACGACGCACGACGAACGACGACGGACGAAAACAGATAGCAATAGGTCACCTGAGTTTACTCAGGTGACCTAAAAATATTTTGTACACTGTGATGGGGTATTGAAAGGTTGCGACAAATTTCAGTGTCCACCTATGCTTTACTCGGTTAGTCAATATTTTAATGAAGTATTCTCTTTTCATTCAACCATGGCTAGAATAGAAGAGGATCATACATTTTGGCTGTGGTTTGTGATGATGATACTTCTTCTGCATCAAACTTATTTTGACATTGTGATTTATATATATATATACATGCAGTGTCTGTAGGATTTATTATTTCACTTGATTCTTACATCTGTTCATCCCAGTTTACTGTCAATATATAGTATTTGGAGTGTACAATATTTAGCAGAAATTTTCTTCAGCAATTTAGCATTGATTTGATTTAGTGCTCTCTGAATCTGCTAGACAAGAATGTATGATATATATATACATTCATATTTCATTATAATACTTGATTTAGCAGACTCTGCTTTCTGCCAAAATAGCTAAATAGAATACACCGCTAAATATATTTTGTTTACATTACCTTTTGATTCCTTCAAATGAGCTGCTGGCGAAATCTATCACACCACTAGTCGGTCGTGTTACCACTCCCACCAAACCCTTACCAATACCTGAAAAATAATTGTATGGTAACTCGCTGGTGTTTGCTTTCTCTGACAAATATCACACCTTACACTGCCATGAGCATGGTTGGTGTAATTCCCTTTAATCAACACCAGAGAACACAACAGTTATCTTACCTTTGAAAAATCCTTCCACTCCCTCTTTTTGAGCACCCTCTATTGGTTTTCTAACAATACCTGTAACTCCGTCAAATACTCCCTAAATACAGACACAATGTTATACAAGACTTCAATTTTACTAAATTCTACCAGAATTTTGATAATGACAAACATATAATAAATCAAAGAGAATTAATGATCAAAGAAAACCTTAATTTATCTAAAGAACTATATTTTTTATGACATAATCACTTTTAAAACTAAACAAAATATTCCTTATTTCCCTCATTCCATTCTATTCCTCACCATGACCAGTCCCTTTCCCCCTCGGGCGAACCCCTCCCCGATGTTGGCCGGCTTTTTATTGAGTCCCTCTCTCCTCTTCTTCTGGTATTCATCATCAAAGGTCAAGGCTGCCAGTCCTTTACCGATTGTCCCCGTGATCCGGGACACAGCTCCGGCAGCGCCACCTAGTAGTAGAAAAAATGTGTTAAATATATATTTATATATCGGTTGCAATGACGCATATTTCAGGAGGCAACAAAGTAGGTACAAACATTACAAATAAATGCATGATTCATACTGACAAAATTGTTGATGAATTATTTTTTTAATGATCTTTAAGTTTATGCATAAGTCCTACTTATCTAAGTGGTTAATATGCATTATTTAATGATGACCTCTCAATTTATGAATAATTCATACTAACCTACAGCATGACCCAGGAGACTCCTCACCCCCAAGGCCAATCCCTCAGCAAACTCCTCTGGGCCCTGTATGGCTCCCTGGAGGACAAGAAATAAACAAAATTCAAACATGATTTCAATGCCTTACAATCTTAAAATTAACACTGACGATTACTTTTAAAATTTTGCATGCTTCGGTTTCAAGGTACGTGACACTAATCTGTAGAAAGAAACGATTATGAAAACTCACTTGGTACGGTTCGTAGAAGAGGTCCTCCATTCCCTCCGCCATTCCGCGGATGAGTCCGAACGGATTACCGAGCACGTCGAGCCCGAGGACCAGGACGTAAAGCTGTTTGACCGCCTGACCAGCGTAATGTCGCCCCATCTCCGATGTCAGTTGGGTCTGGTTATAGAAACTGTTGTCTCTCTGGAAGTAACCCAACCTGATAAAGAAAAAGAGAAATGATAACAATTGAACAAACATCCTAATTATCACATGAACACTGAATTGAACATGACACACTGAAAACATTATTATAAGCATAAATTATAAAACTTGAAGATGATATAAACATCACTTCACCTAAGACAGATTGGAATCATTACAAACATTCTTAACACTGCATCACTAAGGACATTCTGAACATCATACAAACACTCACTTGAACACAACATCTTGGACATCTGTGAGGACGACGCCCACACTCTGAAGGAAGACGTTAATGATGTTGGCGTGGAGATGTACACCCTTACCATCTCCCCCTCCCCCTCCTTGTAGGGAAAAGCTCAGGTGTATCTAAAAATAGAAACAATGGAGTAGATAAAAAAATCAATCATTAACAAGAGACCCACATTGGCCAAAATTGCTCATTTGAATCACTGCTGTTCTGTAGATCCCCCAATTTACATGAATTTCTCCATAAATCTGATTGCCTTCTGTCTAGCCCCATCCTGAATACAGTTGCTTTGATTGGAACAAATATTGAACTTATCTATCAGAGAATTTTTACAAAGTGTTTTGATGACTCTGTACCTTTATGGGAGAGAATAGAGGTAGTCAGAGAAATTCTTCTGTTCCTGATTGTTTGATTACATTAGATAAAACGCTTTGATGACTGTTTACCTTGATTGGAGAGAAGTGGAGGTAGTCATAGAAATTCTTCTGTTCCTGATTGTTTGATTACATTAGATAAAACGTTTTGATGATTATTTACCTTGATTGGAGAGAAGTGGAGGTAGTCGTAGAAATTCTTCTGTTCCTCGGCTAGTGAGAGCCCCGCCTCCTCCAGTAGTTCTGTGTAAACTGTCTTAACATCCTCCTCCAACATCTCACGCTATGAAAAGAGAAGAAAAATTAACAATGTATTTACACATCTATTATAATGTTTCTTTATATCACTTATCCCCTTCACAAAACCATAGGAAAGAGGACAACGGGTCAAGGCAGATATTGCATTCATTTATAAATAGATCCTTTTAAATGAATGCAACTAGATTTAAGACTTAAGAATACAATCATTTCTGAGGAATCAGCCCTACCTCTTGATCCCTGGACACCTGTTGGTTGGATGTGAACAGATCTATGACATTACTGAGGAATCAGCCCTACCTCTTGATCCCTGGACACTTGCTGGTTTGATGTGAACAGATCTATGACATTATTGAGGAATCAGCCCTACCTCTTGATCCCTGGACACTTGCTGGTTTGATGTGAACAGATCTATGACATTATTGAGGAATCAGCCCTACCTCTTGATCCCTGGACACTTGCTGGTTTGATGTGAACAGATCTATGACGTTATTGAGGAATCCCTGATCCACTTTGAGAGACATCTCCTGTACCAGGACTTTGAAGTATCTGTCAACATTTAAACAAAAATTTTACTAAAATTATTCCTTTACATGACAAAGTAGAGCTTAACTGTAATTGATCTCCATGTATTTGGTTCAACCATAAACCATGAAATACATGCAATTACATGTATTAGGTAACATAGGGAAACCCGGACTAAGAGATTAAGACTTACTTGAACTGTAACATGTTGCTGTGTTCATGTTTTCTGGACATAATGCTGACTTCAGCAAAAGGCTTGGGAACTGAAGAACACAGAGTAAAGAATTACATCTCAGTTAATTTGATGACAATGATTACCCTACAATAAATGATTTATAGTAAAATTGATTGAAACGATTACATTCAAGATAAACTGTAAAAGGAATACAATAACCTATCTTTAAACATGGATACATTTATCTCAAATACCATGAATGTGTCAATTTGATACTTTGTGGAAGTCAAAATCACATACTTTAAAATTGTTGTTAAGTATTTCACCCTTAATGTCACTGAATTATACATGTACGCTTGGTTAGCCTGTACTTACCGCGGTCTGAGGCTGGTTAGCCTGTACTTACCACTGTCTGAGGCTGGATAGCCTGTACTTACCGCTGTCTGAGGCTGGTTAGCCTGTACTTACCGCTGTCTGAGGCTGGTTAGCCTGTACTTACCGCTGTCTGAGGCTGGTTAGCCTGTACTTACCACTGTTTGAGGCTGGTTAGCCTGTACTTACCACTGTCTGAGGCTGGTTAGCCTGTACTTACCGCTGTCTGAGGCTGGTTAGCCTGTACTTACCGCTGTCTGAGGCTGGTTAGCCTGTACTTACCGCTGTCTGAGGCTGGATAGCCTGTACTTACCGCTGTCTGAGGCTGGTTAGCCTGTACTTACCGCTGTCTGAGGCTGGTTAGCCTGTACTTACCGCTGTTTGAGGCTGGTTAGCCTGTACTTACCGCTGTCTGAGGCTGGTTAGCCTGTACTTACCGCTGTCTGAGGCTGGTTAGCCTGTACTTACCACTGTCTGAGGCTGGTTAGCCTGTACTTACCGCTGTCTGAGGCTGGTTAGCCTGTACTTACCACTGTTTGAGGCTGGATAGCCTGTACTTACCGCTGTCTGAGGCTGGATAGCCTGTACTTACCACTGTCTGAGGCTGGTTAGCCTATACTTACCGCTGTCTGAGGCCACAGATTTTGGGGGAGGAATAGGAGCCAGGACAGTAGGGAACACATATCCACTGGTCTGGTTATCCAACTGTAATAAAAGAGTACATAGAATAGTCACTGTAATAAACTACATCACATATCCACTGGCCTGGTTATTCAACTGTAATAAAATAGTAACTATACTAGACTGTCGGCTGTGGAAAATTAAATCAAGAAAAACTTAAAGAACAACATACCTGGAATATGTGAAAACTTCGTCTTTAGTTACAATACATACCTGAAGTCTGTTGATTTTGGCATGGATCTGAAGTTGATGTGGGGAGGTTTTGTATTGGATCCACACCCCGTCTTGGAAACTTCTTCGGATCCCTCTGTTCTGTGGTTTTATCATCCTCATTTCTTGGAAGTTAACCTAACAAATGGCCAATTATAAAAATCTTTGAAATACAACATAAGAACAGACAAAATACATTCAAAAGAATTTATGGTCATCACTCTTCCCCAGTCCATTTTTACCTTTAAAGACTTATACACATTTAAAATCGAATATGTTTTATATCATAATATCAGATCTATCAGATTATCCAGTATTATATTAAATGATATTTTACCACAACTTCTGTTCATATTTATACAAAATGTACTCCATTCAGAAGAGATACAAGTACAGAATATCCCACCTCTGTTTTGTTGTCTATGGCCAGCTTCTCTGGCGGTCTGTGCCCAAGCTCTAGATCTGTGACGTATTTCTGGTACGCTGTCTCCAGTGCTGTAGTCAGTTTCAGATTGAGAGCTTTGTAACGTTTCTTTTTCTCTTCCCAAATTACTCCAGAGCTAAAAATAGTTTTTGATGATTATGTACCTAAATGAATCTTCTTCAAAGGAGAAATAATAATTCATTAAGAAAAGATTTAATTTGTTTTGTCTTCCCTTATCTTTGCCAAATTTATCATAATATTGTAGATTCCTTATTTTTCGTGCATTCTTCTTATCCCAAACTGGGTCTTTAATGAGAATTATAATTCGCGAATGGACGGTTGATCAACAGAATTATATAGACTTCAGCAGGATAAAATATGAGTTATATTTTTTCGCGAGTAACACTTCTCACAAATTTAAATTACGTGAAAATTAGTTCCTCGCATATAATTAGGAATCTACAGTAGCTCTCTTTCAACTTGTGACAAACTGGTGTATAAATTTCACATAAATTTGGTGAAAGTTTCCTTTCATTCATAATGACAAGATAAAACAATGTAAATTTGAAATCTCTTGATCTCAGGGTGTACAGGTTTTACCTTTCAATCTACAAGTGTGTATGTAAGTGAATAGGTGTGTAAGTATTACTTTCTGATTCCCCTGCTGGGAATGTACAGCTGTGTAGTTGTAGACCTGTACAGGGGCATACACATTACATTATGATTTCCAGTTGTAAGTGTAAAGGTGTATAGGTATAATCTTGTGATTCCCAGGTAAGAATGTATAGCTGTAGAGTTAAGGTGCATATTAGGTTTTACCTAGTGATTCCCAGGTAGTCGACCTTGGTCTGAGTTGTGTACACCTGTACAGGTGTATATACATTACCTTGTGATTCCCAGGTAAGCCAACTCAGTCTGTGTCATGTTGTTGACCAGGGACACGCCCACACTCTGGAGGGTGTATACCTGTACAGGTGAATAGACATAACCTTGTTATTCCCAGGTAGGCGACCTCAGTCTGTGTTGTGTCATGGACCAGAGACACGCCCACACTCTGGAGGGTGTATACCTGTATGTGTGTGTAGATATTACCTTGTAATTTCCAGGTAGGCGACTTCTGTCTGTGTTGTGTTGTTGACCAGGGACACGCCCACACTCTGTAGGGTGTTTACCTGTACAGGTGTATAGACATTACCTTTTGATTCCCAGGTAGGCGACCTTTGTCTGTGTCATGTCGTTGACCAGGGACACGCCCACACTCTGTAGGATGTATACCTGTACAGGTGTATAGACATTACCTTGTGATTCCCAGGAAGGCGACCTTGGTCTGTGTCATGTCGTTGACCAGGGACACGCCCACACTCTGTAGGATGTATACCTGTACAGGTGTATAGACATTACCTTGTGATTCCCAGGTAGGCGACCTTGGTCTGTGTCATGTCATTGACCAGGGACACGCCCACACTCTGTAGGATGTATATCTGTACAGGTGTATAGACATTACCTTGTGATTCCCAGGTAGGCGACCTTGGTCTGTGTCATGTCGTTGACCAGGGACACGCCCACACTCTGTAGGATGTATACCTGTACAGGTGTATAGACATTACCTTGTGATTCCCAGGAAGGCGACCTCGGTCTGTGTTGTGTCATTGACTAGGGACACACCCACACTCTGTAGGATGTATACCTGTACAGGTGTATAGACATTACCTTGTGATTCCCAGGAAGGCGACCTCGGTCTGTGTTGTGTCATTGACTAGGGACACGCCCACACTCTGTAGGATGTATACCTGTACAGGTGTATAGACATTACCTTGTGATTCCCAGGAAGGCGACCTCGGTCTGTGTTGTGTCATTGACTAGGGACACGCCCACACTCTGTAGGATGTATACCTGTACAGGTGTATAGACATTACCTTGTGATTCCCAGGAAGGCGACCTCGGTCTGTGTTGTGTCATTGACTAGGGACACGCCCACACTCTGTAGGATGTATACCTGTACAGGTGTATAGACATTACCTTGTGATTCCCAGGAAGGCGACCTCGGTCTGTGTTGTGTCATTGACTAGGGACACGCCCACACTCTGTAGGATGTATACCTGTACAGGTGTATAGACATTACCTTGTGATTCCCAGAAAGGCGACCTCGGTCTGTGTTGTGTCATTGACTAGGGACACGCCCACACTCTGTAGGATGTATACCTGTACAGGTGTATAGACATTACCTTGTGATTCCCAGGAAAGCAACCTCGGTCTGTGTTGTGTCATTGACTAGGGACACGCCCACACTCTGTAGGATGTATACCTGTACAGGTGTATAGACATTACCTTGTGATTCCCAGGAAGGCGATCTCGGTCTGTGTTGTGTCATTGACTAGGGACACGCCCACACTCTGTAGGATGTATACCTGTACAGGTGTATAGACATTACCTTGTGATTCCCAGGAAGGCGACCTCGGTCTGTGTTGTGTCATTGACTAGGGACACGCCCACACTCTGTAGGATGTATACCTGTACAGGTGTATAGACATTACCTTGTGATTCCCAGGAAGGCGACCTCGGTCTGTGTTGTGTCATTGACTAGGGACACGCCCACACTCTGTAGGATGTATACCTGTACAGGTGTATAGACATTACCTTGTGATTCCCAGGAAGGCGACCTCGGTCTGTGTTGTGTCATTGACTAGGGACACGCCCACACTCTGTAGGATGTATACCTGTACAGGTGTATAGACATTACCTTGTGATTCCCAGGAAGGCGACCTCGGTCTGTGTTGTGTCATTGACTAGGGACACGCCCACACTCTGTAGGATGTATACCTGTACAGGTGTATAGACATTACCTTGTGATTCTCAGGAAGGCGACCTCGGTCTGTGTTGTGTCATTGACTAGGGACACGCCCACACTCTGTAGGATGTATACCTGTACAGGTGTATAGACATTACCTTGTGATTCCCAGGAAGGCGACCTCGGTCTGTGTTGTGTCATTGACTAGGGACACGCCCACACTCTGTAGGATGTATACCTGTACAGGTGTATAGACATTACCTTGTGATTCCCAGGAAGGCGACCTCGGTCTGTGTTGTGTCATTGACTAGGGACACGCCCACACTCTGTAGGATGTATACCTGTACAGGTGTATAGACATTACCTTGTGATTCCCAGGTAGGCGACCTCGGTCTGTGTCGTGTCGTTGACCAGGGACACGCCCACACTCTGTAGGATGTATACCTGTACAGGTGTATAGACATTACCTTGTGATTCCCAGGTAGGCGACCTCGGTCTGTGTTGTGTCGTTGACCAGGGACACGCCCACACTCTGTAGGATGTATACCTGTACAGGTGTATAGACATTACCTTGTGATTCCCAGGAAGGCGACCTCAGTCTGTGTTGTGTCGTTGACCAGAGACACGCCCACACTCTGTAGGATGTATACCTGTACAGGTGTATAGACATTACCTTGTGATTCCCAGGAAGGCGACCTCGGTCTGCGTCGTGTCATTGACTAGGGACACGCCCACACTCTATAGGGTGTATACCTGTACAGGTGTATAGACATTACCTTGTGATTCCCAGGTAGGCGACCTTGGTCTGTGTCAGGTCGTTGACCAGGGACACGCCCACACTCTGTAGGATGTATACCTGTACAGGTGTATAGACATTACCTTTTGATTCCAAGGTAGGCGACCTTGGTCTGTGTCATGTCGTTGACCAGGGACACGCCCACACTCTGTAGGATGTATACCTGTACAGGTGTGTATACATTACCTTGTGATTCCCAGGAAGGCGACTTCGGTCTGTGTCATGTCGTTGACCAGAGACACGCCCACACTCTGTAGGGTGTATACCTGTACAGGTGTATAGACATTACCTTGTGATTCCCAGGAAGGCGACCTCGGTCTGCGTCATGTCGTTGACCAGGGACACGCCCACACTCTGAAGAGACAGGTTAATCTCTTGTTCTATTCTCTCCAGCTCTCCAGCCTACAAGTTATAAATAAACAAGGACTTCATTACTGCATAATCTCTGTCTGTAAGACTACCTTGACATTAGGTAAATATATAAACATCTACCAGTCTCCTAGCATGTGATAATTTGCAGTGAGATTTTCTGATTTTCAGAAAAATGCAAGTCGCACTGGTTTCTGTCACCTTCAGTCCTTCACCTACTCTTTACAACATTAAGGTCATGCATCCTGCATATTGAACATTCAAATTCATGTTTTGTTACAGAATTAAGGTAGTACCTCCTGATCATTTAACAGAGAGGGTCATGCAATTTTACTATGTTAACTTAAGGTGGTTTCTCCTAGGATCTGAACAGCAAATATACCTTAGCATTCTTCAGTCAAGGTCATGTTTTTTTATGCAAAGTTAAGATGTAACAACAGAGTACTGAATGGTCAATGTCATGTTTTCTTACAGCGTTAGAGCCGTACCTCCTGAGCACTGAACAGTCAATATCATGTCATGTAAAAAGTTAAGGCCATATCTTTTGACCATTGAACTGAGTCAATGTCATGTTTTGTTACAGAGTTAAGGCTGTACCTCCTGAGCGTTGATCACCACAGCCAGATCTTCTGTAAACAGCAGGATTCTCTGAAGTCCATCCAGAAATGACACCCAGTAAATCTTAGTGTCAGAGTCCTTAAAGAAACTCCCGGTACCATCCTGCAAAGAAAAGGAAATCTACAGTGTCATCCTAAAAAATTACCTGGAGGGTATTTGTTACCTTACTGAATACTGTAAATGTATTACATTTAGCGGTGTATTCTAATTAGCGATTTTGGCGGTAAGCAGAGTCCGCTAAATCAAGTACATCGCTAAATGCCTTGTATATCATACAGGTATACCTAGCACATTCAGATTGCGCTAAATCAAATCTACGGTAAATAGTTGAAAATTCCATTTCTGCCAAATATCGTACATGCCAAATATAATACAATTACAGTATAACATGTATGAGGTTAATATACTAATTATTTACCTGTATGAAGTTAATATAACATTTATTTACCTGTATGAGGTTAATATAACATTTATTCACCTGTATGAGGTTAATGTAACATTTATTCACCTGTATGAGGTTAGTTTTCTGGTTTTTGACTTCCCCAGAACTCCACTCCAGCTCTCTCTTCTTGACCGCGTTTTCCCAGGTGTACAGGACGGCCTCATTAGGATTCAGGGTGTGGGCAGACTTCTCTCCACTGGAAAAATAGGAAAAAATTCTTTCATTGACCTTTGACTCTTATAGACAAAATAAATGTGCATACAAAAGTAAAAACAAACCTGTCCTTTTAATATTCCTCACCAAATTTTTTGAATAATTTTTTTTTTAAATAGGTCATATCTCTATTTTTCTCTCTCTCCATTTCATAACTAGCTTTATAGCCAGTGAGTAAAATTTTGAAAAGAGAAATCAAAATCAGTTGTGACAATATTTGCCCCTGTCAGCAGAATTTATTTTTTTTTACTTTTAAAATTTTCACTCACCTAAGCACAGTTACGAGGGTTGATCCAAAAGTAATGTCACAGTGTCCATATCTTATGTATTTGGAATCATATTATCAAATACAAAATACCAAAAGATGCACAAATATAAATCTAATTAACATTGAAATTTTAATTTAATAATGTTGATTTAAATTTATTTTATAGATGTTTAAAACATAAAGCATAGGGGGTGTTGCCACATCACAACAGAACATCACGTTTTAAAGGGTATTTTTTCTTAGAATAAAAAAGATAAAGTAAAACACATTTTAAAAAAGATTCTAAAAAAGCACCTAATCTCCCAAATTTTTTAAAGACACAATTCTCATCATTTCCTAGTCTTTGATTGAAAATTAAATGATGGCATTGGTATTTCTGATCATAAACATTGTTGTTTTACTCTGTTGAATTGAATAAACGGATTGTTGAAATGGGGAAAAAAGGCTCGACGAGTTTTAACGCATTTGTGTTCAAAATATGGGAATCATCACTAGCAACATTTTCGTTAATCAATCAGACTAAAAGAATAAAGAATGTAAATAAGAGACATCTTAATAGATGGTTTCAGCAATTTTGGGAGGGTGATTGGTCTCTGAATGATTAGCAGAGGACAATGATACTGAAAGATAGGAGATCGGACGGAAATGTTCAGTGGTGTCTGACATTGTCAAAAAATACAGACGTATAGAGTGACATGTGAATTTTTAAGTTTGTCTTATGCTACTGTTCAAAAAATTTTGACAGAGGGCTTAATTATGAAAAGAGTAAGTGTATAATGGTACCAAGAATTCTTAAAGAAAGTGGAATTGGTGAAAGTGTTTGCGATTCACAAATATTTTTTAATGAAACAAAGGAGAAACGCTTAAAAGTATGATGGTGTGTATCTGTCATATGACGTTATATTTAGGTATGGTGACTACCATAAACACACATTGTTTAAAATCCAATATTTTGAAAAGTATACATCATATTTCTTTGAATTTTTCAGGTCTGATTTGAAATAAATAAAGCATCCGTCATGTATAATTTTGTTGCTTTACGTCAATTTATAGCAATTTTATCAAAGTTGTGACATTACTTTTGGATCAACCCTCATATGTACTGAAAAAATGAGTACTTGATTTGCAATGCATATGCTGACTACTTACCATTTGTTAAACTTGACTACTAACACTGGTTGACCTTGATCTTGTCTACCTACCATTGGTTGAACTTGACAGGACAGCTGTCTGTACTGTTGACCAAGAGGACAGTCGCCATGCCAGGTTTGTATGTGGTCAAGGTCGTTACCGTGGCAGCCTCAGTCACCTGACATTCAGCATTTATCCCCCCTACCTATGAATTTAAAAATCAACACAATAAATAAACTTTCTATAAATCATAAACATGCAAGTTTTTAATATTTATAGCTTAAGAAATACTTCAAAAGTTAATGCAACAAATGCTGATCAATGCATAACAAATATATGTACAGGTGTTTCCAGAAGTAACCTACTTCCTCGTCCACTCTCAGCAGGGTGGTGTGAGGTTTGTTGAATAAGAATGGTATCGTACTGTACGCTGAATCTTTAACTTTAGCCTTCATCGTCATTTCCTTCCCAGACTGCACTGGCCAAAATGGCAGACACTAAAATACAAAAGTTAAAGAGATTGTGAGATGAGAGGAAATGTTTTTTTAATTTTTTTGAAATTACAAGTGATACACCATATATTGTAGATTGGCAAATAATCATGATGGTTTTAATTTCACAATATTCGCGATTTATTAGTTTTGCACGAATTAAATCCAATTATGAATACTAAAATTAGTTTTATTAAATGTTTTTATGCTTATATAAACTTTAAATTAATTTCTTGTTGCGTGAAATTAAAACTATCGCGAATGGTACTTTTTGGGAAATCGTGCAATTTTAACACTGTGGAATTAAAATGACTTACAGTATCTTTGATTCTGTATTGACTTACAGATTTAGGAGGCACTTCTATCCACTCCTCCTCTTTTGTCACCTCGGCACAAAGTAGTGACACCTCTGAGGTATTCAGAAGCATGTAAAGTGGGGTAAACGTACAGATCTTAGTCAACCCAGAGCTTGACAGGCGAATCTTAACTCCAAACTACAATAAAATGGCTCACTTTAACTGACACATCAAATTCATAAAAAAAAATCATTTGATTCTAGCTAATTCAATCTATTATATAACCAAGTAGCAAGATTTCCCGAAGACCAGTGTATGGAAATCTATCGTACCCTCTTGCTTACCAATCAGATCACATGTTACAAGTTAGATAGGATATAATGTACCAATCAAATCAGCCTATGCTACATTCTCACTGTCGTGCAGTCAGTTACGCATGTCATGATTGATCAATCGTAGTTAATCACAGAGTTTTTACTGAATTTTATGTCAAGATACGAAGAGATGCACATAGGTGCATTTTCATATGTTTTGTTATGCTTTTATGCGCTATGGCCATAATGGATAAATTTCATGTGATGGGATCTCTGACGATCTGACTATCGTACAGATAAGATGAATTACGTTCCAATAGGATAATCAAGATTTAGTTGATAAAAAGACCTCGATCTGTCACGAAATCATGATCCGAGTTCTCAATAAGAAACGATCTTCTACGTTTTAATGCGTACTCTTCTGAAATAATACATTCATCGCACACTCTTGCGCTAATGTGCTATAGATTATCACATTCATTGCAATGTCTTTCAGGATCATGATCAAGATAGAATACGCACTGAGCTAAGATTGTACCCCAACAAAAATATAAAAATCTAGCTATACCAAGTCCATTATATTTTATTTATTAAAAAGTAAACAAAACATAAACTTACAATCAATTATAATAATGGCAGAAGTTGAGGTTGATGATACATTATGAATGTGGTATTTCTAGTGTTACTATGTTCATATGGTATTGCTGTCAAAGTAGAGCAAAAGCAGCAGTACATGTATCACTGTTTTCTTATCTTTTTTATTTTTTTCCACCGATGTTGCCTCTGATTGAACGGGTTCAGGTTCAGAAGGAGATACTAGGATCTTATAACTTATAATGCAGCTGAGGTTAGTTACGATGTAATGCGATTTGATGCAATAACGATTAAAATCTAATCGTGTTAATCATAGAAAAATTTTTGACAGTCAAAAAAATTTCACAATCAACATGATAGCCATGAGTGAACACAATTTTTTTTTGGTTTGATACGATCATTACAATTTGTCCACGTTCAAGTCTCCAATTTCAATTGTGGCGCCAATCCTGATAGTGGGAAGATAACATTACCAATCAGATCTTGAGTTTCATGCTAGATATGAATATTCCATACCTCGTACGTCCTGGTCTTTGTTTTACATTGGACCGTTCCAGAGCTCCCCACCGTGTCCAGAGAGAATTTATCAGACCAGTCCGTGTCTATAGTCTTAAGTGAGGCCTAACCATACAAAGGTAAAAAAGAAACCTTCATTTACATACATCAATACATTATTTCTTTTGTCATAAAAATTATTACTTGATTAACTTACTACAGTGGTCACTTCAAAACAATTCAGTATTTTTTATTCTTAACAATCTGCACAAATATTGTTAATAATGACCATACTTTATAGATGTAACAGTAAATTGTCAAAATTTTAGCTTTCAACAAGGCAAAACTGGAACTTTTTTTCTTCTACATGTAGGTATGAAGTCATTTTTTTTCCATTCTACTTAATTCTAAGCAAGACATGGAATGCAAAACTAAAAAGAAATTATTAAGAGAAAAGCAAAATAGTGAATATAAAACTGCATGGTGTGAAAAGCATTTATTACATGTAACAAATTAATTATATTGGCTATTTAGAGAGTAAACAGTTAATTCTCTTAATACCGTATAACGGGTATTTTTTAAGTGCTGCTAATTTTTACTAATTTTTACGAGTTTTATAAACCCGTAAAATTTAAACACGTAAAATTTCACAGAAGTAAAAAAAATGCCTCGCCTTAATTTTGAACATATTATAACAGGGTATTATTTCAACTCGGAATAATTATTTCATTCGGAATTTAAAGAATTAAAAAAAAATGAGCTACTAAGTCTCCTTATATGTATTTGTAGCTCAGTAGAAAAAAATGTTGCCTTAGACGTTAGATCTCTGCATATTTTGTGAGTATTTGGGTAAAGATTTTGTTTATAAACTCATTAAATAAGTTATTCTATTTTCTGTTAATTATTTCTTCTTTTTTGTTTATTTGCTTGGTATTTGTTTGTTTATTTATTGTTGTGTTTGTTTATTTTTTGGTGTTAACAAGGTTGCATGTACTGGCAGGGGTTAGATGAATTTTTACTGGGTTAGTTGGCGCATGCCCAAAGGGGTTAGTCGCCGCCGGGTGTCGACTAACCCCTTTGGGCATGCGCCAGTTCAGTTAGTTAAAAATCCTGTAGTAAATCCATATTCAATGTGTATTCGGTCTGTATTGTTAATCAGTCCACGCAATGTACGTAATAAACGGTAATTAACACGGTAGAAGTGTTATTTACTGTCACGATGCGCTTAAATCCTAAGTACTTCATTCCAAGTATCCATGAATGAAGACTAGACCCGGGTCCCTACACCATGTGCACTACTCCTACAAGTAAGAGCCTCGGTTAACGTCCCTTCGCTCCTTATATACCTCGGACGCCAAGTCAAAAGTATCTCGCCGTGAACCTCTAGCATGCTGGAGTACATGTGCACATGCCGATCTCCCGAAGAAAATAAATCACGGAGCAAGAGAACGAAAATACATACCAATGCATATTCATAACGATATATCCATTTTTCAAGACTTTGACCCTTTTTTCTTTTTATTTGCTTCCAGTAAAAACTTCGACATTTTAATGCATCGTAATCCGTGTCCCCTGTAATTCTGTCAACTTAATCATGATGGCTTGAGTTGTCTCTCTTTGTTTTCATTAAAATGAAGACGGGCACGTGGTGCGCAACAATAATGATGCATGAACATGTTAATTGACAAAGGAATAAATTCAGGGCATGTGATATATAAAGGTATTTAAATGAAAAAACATATCACATAAGGAATCGACACTTGTTATCACGGGAACACGTTTTTATTTTACATCGGATTGTCCAGACATTTAAAACACGTATCTGTATGTTAACGCGTTCAAAATGCTTAAACATTGATCTGGAACTTCACCTCTGATGATTTTAATTTTTACGGAGAGGCTCAATTCGTAAAAATTTAAGGCGTAAAAAATAAAATCACCCTATTTCAACAGAAATTCGTAAAAATTTACAGCAGTAAAAATCACCCGTTATACGGTATTCCCACAATACTGCTGAACAAGTAAAATTTATAATAATGGCTAAATTTTGGTTTTGTTCTTGAAATCCTTAAAGTTGAACTTGCGTTAATTTAAAATGTTTCAAGAAGGTGAAATGATTCAGATCTGTAAATTGACACGTTTTCATCATCATTATTAATCAAATAAATTCAAAAGTTGGGAAGAAAGCAAACAACAAATAAAGACATCATATCAAATACAACTTAAAAATAAGCCTTAGGATAACTTAAATTATGGAAAATTTTCTAACATTGTGTTATTCTAAAAGCTAGTATAAACTATGGCTATTTGTAAAATAAAATGAAAACCAATAGCAATTGATCACATGACTAACATGGCAGCCTATGAAGCGAATTGAAATGCAAGGGAAAGCACTGTCTCCCAATGGCATTAACTTAGAATCATAACCATTTCATTATAAAAGCTTGTAAATGTGCTACATACAACTTGACAGAAAGGGGAGCTAACTCCTAATCACAAAGAAAAAAGGGGCAGTAACTCTACTTCACACAGCAGTGAATCACATCTATTAGGCCACTTACTTTACCGACTTGTCGCCATTCTTTAATTTTCTTGGCCTTCCCTTCTTTCTCTGGTTTAACATCCTTTGTTTACAAACACAGTTATGATTTTATTTTCATGACGGTCAAGTAAAAACCATTTATTTAGCAAGAAGCTGTGTACAAGAAGCATATTTTGTCCTTTGCCTTTTTTACCAACTGTGTTTTTACTGCATATGTGATCAAAAGACTGAAAAGTGCTACCCAAACATGTATAAAGGACAGGAATAAATAAAATGAGAAAAAACAAAATTTTAATTTCCATCATTTTTGGTTTAAAAAGGATGGCAAAAGAACAAAATGAACAAACAAATCCTGTAGGAAATAATAATAAATCATAATTAATCAATGGAGTTTTCAAAAGTGGTTTAACTGAACATATACCAAGGAGGACATGTCTTTCTAAAATAAAAACAATTGTAAATCTAGAAGTCATAAATGATTGTTGTAGGCATAATTATATACAAATGATCTCATTCGTTCCTACAATCCTTTTCCTACTACAGATTTTAACAGGATTTATACTGAAAATGTTTCTGACAAATGTACAACAAAGTGATTTTTAACCCCGTGACTTCTAAATATATCATAAACTTAACAAATATAAGGAATTACCCTTATAACAAAGCATCCCTCCCTGTCATTTCATTAAAAGTTTGTTTATTCTATCAACTGACAATAGAAACAGCCCTATGACTTATTCTTATCAAAGATTGGAGCAGGATTAATATTTTTGTCTACATGAATGAGCTATCATAAGTAATTAACATTTTTTAAACAAAAAATAAGTTACCTTTTTCTTTCCCTCGAGGCAGGTTTTCGGTCTGAAGGAGAAAAAAGCCACTTCTTGTTTCTCTGATGAATGTTCAATAACTTCATCAGAATCACTCCCCTGAAAAAATAAAACGTAATTTTTAAACTCACTTTTAGCTTAGGCTCAGCCTTTGTTTTTCGAAATTGTCATCTTTTGTATTCAAAAAAGTACATTCTACTACAGACTTGTCCAAAATCAGTACCTTGAACTATAGAATAGCCCAAATTCACAATACTACAGGATATCCCAAAAGAAAATCCCTATTTTCAGAATACTACAAAGTAGTTCAAAATAAATTTCTTGTTTTCAAAATACTACATAGTAGTCCAAAAAAAATTTCCCTATTTTCAGACTAATACAGAGTGGTTCAAAATGAATTCCGTATTTTCATACTAATACAGAGTAGTTCAAAATAAATTCCTTATTTTCAGACTAATACAGAGTAGTTCTAAATTCCCTACCTTGTACATGAGAGTCCTTCCTGTTTTGTTAATCATCCAATAAGGACTGTATACAGACATGTCTAGAGATCCTTCATTCTCTTTACAGTGGAGTCCTAAAATCTGTCAATAAAAACAAAATTTACTTAATATAAAATAGATGAGATATAAGGACTTTTCAGATCCATGTCTGGACTTACTTCATTTTCTGTACAGAGGAGCCCAAAAATCTCTCAAAATTATTTTTTAAAAATAAAATACCATATTTATGGCCAACACACAGACATTTTTGAGCATTTTTACAAAGCAGCCTAAAAATATGTTCTTGAAAAGAAAAAAAAAATAATCCATGTGCAAACATATGCACAATTTTCAACATTGGGAGAAGCTCAAGACTAAATAAATTTATTGTAACTGTTACTATTATGAAAACTTATGACCGCTGATATGCATGTCACAACTCACCAATGAAATCATCTGGGGACCTTTGAAAACAGCATTAAACGTCCACATGGAGAGCTCGGGAAACTCGGTAGACAGGAGTTGTGTCCCATGCCACTCCAAGTCCTGATAAAGGGGTATCTGTAGAAACAGTTTAAAAGTTTAAAATGTGGAAGTTAAAGGAGATGTCTATCAAGTTCAGATTGAGAAGCATATTACTTTTATTCTAGGAAAAAGAAAACTGAATCAGAAGTGTCATAGTGCATATTTCTATTTAACAACTGCTATATAGAAATGTATATTGACTCACAAAAGACATTGTTAATGAAAAATATTTGTTACAATACTGAAAATTATTAATTGTACTGTATACAGGGAAAATTTCGCTCCCGTTTTATTTTCGCCCCTTTCGCCCTCGTAGGAAGTGGGCGAATTTATAACGGGGCGAATCTAAAGTAAACAATTTAATGTCTTAAGCAAAAATCTTTCTGGGCGAATTTAAAACGGGGCAAACTTGTTTCCGAATGTGGAAGGGCGAAAATAACACGGGGCGAAAATAACCCTGTATACAGTATTTAAATTGACAGTTCCCCCCCCTGAATTCTATGTGGGATTTTTCCCTCTTTTGATACATACCCTGACCTCTATGTGGGATTTTCCTGGCATGGCATGAAGCAAAGGTTTGCTCTCTCCCCTGCCAAGAGAAACCTCTGATTCCATCCCCTGTAATCAATGTGATCAATGTAATGCAATGTAATAAATGCATCTCAATGTAACTCAATGTAATCAGTTATCTCAATGTTATCAAGTGATCGTAACTTAATGTCATCAATGTAACTCAATGTATCTTACAATGTTTCTCAATGAAATCAAAGTAACTCAAGCAATGTAACTTAATGTAACTCAATATATATTCTATAGTAAATGTTATCAACGTATTTTTAATGTTATTAATGTAACTTTATGTAAGAAATGTCAGTAAACTCAAAGTTAGCAATCCATAACTTTTAAAACATCAAGAATATCTAAATTATATGAAGCCTAACAATAAGATTGACAAAAATTTGAAATTAAAAAAAATCATGTTTAAATTAGATTTAATCACAGATTTTCAAATTGCAATAACAAAATTCCCAAATGCATTTCTTATCTACACTTTAATAAAAACTATTTTTGGTAATAAAAAAAAAAAAAAAAATCCCTCCTCTTCATTTTTTTTTTAATGTGATAATCAATTTCGGGTCTTACCTCCAGAAGGAAGGTGACAGGTATGTTGAGGAGGTTGTGGAACACAATGCTAGGAGACAGGTGAAACAAGTACGTCTTAGCCGACAGCTCGTTAGTCTCATCATAGTAAACGTTAATTACCTCCGACCTCACCTGTGTAAAGTAAAAAATAAAATAGGTAACATAATGTACAGATAGGTAACTATGTAATGCATAAACAAATTAAAATGAAATGTATAAAAGGGTCTTTGAAAGTAGCTTATTTGTTGATTACATGGTAAATGTTAAACAGCTTAAATTTACATCATAATAAATAAAGAGATCAGTATATAAGATTCAGATTTAATAGATTCAACTTGAATCTTGATGTCTTATTTCAAATAGAAATTGATTTGTATATATTGTGAGGTATCTTGTATTCTTCTCAAAGATTAAACTATTTAAATAAGGGGGGCAACTCTTTAACACTATACATACACTGATAATGTAGTCTGATCCATTTTTGAAAGGACAGGGTACATAAACCTTAGGATTGGCCTCAGCTGTCCTCCATGATATCGGGACTTTAGATGTATCACAACTGTAAAGATTTAATACCAAGTCAACATCAATTTTTAAATTTGAATTTAATTTTAAACCCCTTTTTTTTCAATTATCACTTTATTATGCTCAATAACGCAATTTGTGAATTGAGTACTGTAAAAACAAAACTTTTATCAAGGATATAAATTGGCATTATTAGCGAGAGTTCTGTTTAAAATTAAACATCTCTAACAATTTTTTTCCTCTCAATTTAAAAAAAAAATATTTTTTGACGTCATTGCTAAGATTATTTCGCACTAAAAACATGTATATTATACAAGTCCAATATTTTTGATAATTAAATATTGCAAAGTTTCAGTCTCACTAAAAACTCCACTTTTATGATATAAACCACTCAGACAAAAGACTCACTCTTTGACAATTGGTTTGAGTAGGAACTGTCCGTCGGGCGTGTATACTGCGGGGAGAGGGACGTTAAACACATCCCCCGGCTGTACTGTACCACACGATGTCTCAGTCTTCTCAGCACGGGAAAATATCTCCACAGCGTGAGGCAAATTGTTCTTCATCTGGTAATCAAAAATAAATTTATAAATTATAATTTTTTTGACAAAAGTCATTAATCTACAATGAATGTGGTATCTATCTTGTTCATATTGACGAAATCTTTATTATTTTAAATTTTGGTCAAATTAAATGGTTTTTTTTTTGGCTCAAATAATAATCATTAGAAGAAAAATCCTTCAAAATATAAAAAAAAAATACATCATTGAGAAATATTTTATAATACATGTAATTTGAAATTTGCTTATCATATGCAAACCAGTTATAAAAACGAGACCTATTTTGGTATCAAATTAAAATTTCATGAAAATACACACACACATGTAAAAGACCAATTTCACCTAATAGTCATATTTGTGTCAAAGAAGTCATGATAAGGACCTTACCTGTACGATGGAGCGTAGATTGATGATTTTCTGACCAATGGGAGCCTCGGTACTACAGACCACAGCCCACACGTCCCCAGGGTAAGTCTTATGGTTGACTGGATAGTAACGATTCTCTGTTCGCTTGATAGTTACCTCTCTTGTAGCATTGAATTTTTCAATCTATAGCAATTATTAATTAAAAATGTTGACATGTATTGAAAAATAAAATTATTAAAGTTAAAAAAAAATTCAATTTTAAAATATAATTAATTTACATTGAGCATCTCATTTGAGGAACAGATAAAATTTAAAATATTAAAGTAAACTCAAAAAATTCTTATCTCCAGAATGGAAAAAAAAAATATATCAAGATGATTCAATACTTTTGAGAGTATCTTTACACCTACACTAATCTTTTGGTATTTTCATTATTAAACACATTAAATGCATGAAAACACAAGGTTGATAAATATTTATATTGACCTGGAATATGAACTTTTTCTCGTCGCCTTCCTGCGTGGCCTTGATGACGGAGGCCTGGCGTTTGAGGACCGCCTTCTTCCTGCCGTATAGTGGGAGGGAATTCCCTGACTCCAGCATTAGTTTATCATTCTTAGCTTCCTCCGGCATCTGTTTAAAAAAAAAAATCAACAACAGGTTCATCAGGCGAAAATATTCACCAGGACTAAGGCTTTTTAAATTAAAAAAAAAATCATAATAAGGCAAAACTGCTCATTACAAACAGGTATACATAATAAAAATTATCAATGGTCAATTTTTTTTTTAAAACATCCTTGCAACTTACAAGTATGTAACATTTGTTTTTGGCTGTAAATCAGAATATTTTAATTCTGCCAATTAGTTATTAAAAAAAAAATCAAGAAATAACCCCAAAATTTACCTAAAATTCAAATTTTGGATTATAGAGGTTTTTTTTAAGACTAACCTCAAAATCCTTGTCCAGTTTCAGAGTGACAGTAATCCCTGTGTGGTTGTTTATGACGTAAGGGGAGAGAACTTTTCCTGCCTCTTCTGCTGGAGTCACCAGTTTGTATGCATCTCCAAAAGCCTACAGGATAATCAACAGATACAAGTAGAGACAGAACTGAATTTGACTGTATACATTTTAAGTAATTTCAACTCAGTTTACCTACTGACTGTACATTTGTTATCAATGGCTCAGCACACCTTCATTTCCTGCGAAATCACAAATTTTTGTGGGCCGGGGTTAATTTTGATTGTTTTAGGGGAATGTAGAGACCCACAAATTTATGTCCACCAATACTAAACTATTATTCATCCACGAAATCAAATCCCCAAGAACCAAGAGTTTTTTTTCCTCGAACAACAAAAATCTGACCCCAAGAAAATTTTACAATATATTAATTTATTCTTGTTATTGCCCCCCCCCCCCAATAATAATAATTACACGGTACTATAATTTGGCTGAATTTTGTTCTCATATGTTAACTTTGTTCACATCTACCGTAATTATGATGTCTTTAAGTTAACTTGAAGAGCTTTAGTGTTAAACTGTGATTGTGATGTACATTGGACCTTCAGATATCCAGACGCTTCAGTATCCACCAGATTTTTCATCGGAACGGATTTTTAAAAAAGTTATTTTGTCTTGTTTAACTGGTAATTCAGATATCCGGATGCTTCACATATCCAGACAAATTGACTAGGAACCAAAGCATCCGAATAAATGAGGCTCCACTGTAAACCTTTTGTCCACTCTATAGCTTAATGTTAAGTCAACTCCCCAAACAATCCATTAATTTACCTGTAAGTATACATTCTTTTTGGAAATTTGTCCATTCTTTTTTAAGAATGGTCAGTTTTTCCCCAAAAAATGGACAGTTACATTAACACAATACAATACTTTTTTTCCAGCTTTCTATTAGAAAGTTGGAAAAACGGTATTTTGTTAAACATGTTTGCTGTTAACATATATAAATCCAGACCTTAGCTAAATTATTGAGGACCTCCAGACAGGTTTTTGTTACGGTGACTTCCATTGGATCGTTAGACTTGATGTTGATAGACATCTTGGGAGGAGGTAACACAATGTTCTTAGATTCCTCATCCTCATCTTCCTCCTCAGGAACAAGTTCATCATTCTTCAGCACCTACAAACAGCCAATCAGATGTAATGTATCATTGCTAATGAACCACAAACAGCCAATCAAATTTTTGTTCCATTTCTAATGAACCAGAAACAGCCAGTCAAATTTTATGTATCAGTTCTAATGAACCAAAATCTGCCAATCAAATAATCTGTATCATTTATGAACCAATCAAATCAAATCTCATTCACTTAAATTTACACAACTCTGATGCAAACTATCTAATTATCTTCAGTTTCCCATTTCTACAATGTCACATATCTTTATTCATTTGGTTCAATTTCACCTAACCTATAGACCAATGTCCTATCAATTCAGTTTCTCGTTCTCTGTTACAGTATTCCCTTACCTGTAAACCAAGGTCCCATTTCTTCAGTTTCCCATTCTCTGTCACAGGTTCTACAAGGGATTCCCAGACAGACAACTTCTCATTGTAGAAGGCTACCTCTAACTTCATGTTACTTTCCACCTCAAGCTAAAATAATAATCAAAGAACTGAGAGTACTGAGAGGTATCATAAAGCTTCTCATGGAAGGCTACCTCTAACTTCATGTTACTCTCGACTTCAAGCTAGTGAATAATAATCAAAGAACTAAAAGTACTGATAGCTAACAGACAGAGGATACTTCTAACCTCATGTTACTCTCCACCTCAAGCTAAAATAATAATCAAAGAACTGAGAATACTGAGAGCTATCAAAAAACTCCTCATTGTTGAAGACTACCTCTAACATCATGGAAATATTCTCCATCTCAAGCTAAAACAAGAGATGTTTGTAAAACACTTATGCCCCCTCCCCCAAAATGGATTTTTTTCAAAGTCCAAAAGGGCATAACTCTCTCAAAAATGGCGCAATCATACCCAAAACAGAACTTGACCTAGATATTCATCTGATAAATCTGTATACTAAATTTCATTTCAGTATGTGCAACCTCTGTGAAGAAAATGAATGGAAACTGCAAATAATGGGAATTTTTCTAAGTCCAAGGGGCATAACTCTGTCAAAATCGGTGTGACCAAACCCAAAACAAAATTGACCTAGATATTTATTTGATATATCTGTATACTAAATTTCATTTAAGTATGTGCAACCTCTCCAAAGAAAATGAACGGAAACTGCAAATAATTGGAATTTTTCCAAGTCCAAGGGGCATAACTCTGTCAAAAATGGTGCGATCGTACCCAAAACAGAAGTTGATCTATATATTCATCTGATATATCTGTATACCAAATTTCATTTCAGTATGTCCAATGGTTGTGAAGAAAATGAATGGAAACTATTAAAAGGCCAAAGTTTTTTTTTCTCTTGGTTTACGATTCCGCCGACCCTATTTTTCCTTATTTACAAAAATTAAAATAATGTGTCTGACTCAAAACTGGACTCTTACTCCGAAATTTTCTCGAACAAATGACTGTTTTTATAATTTACAACACATCTTAAACATTATAAATAACCTCCACAAATGAAAGTACTGTCAAACCAAATGGTGGCTAATTTTTCTTTATATGTGCAAAACACACCCACATTTTACACTTCAAGAGTATGAAAAAGTCCATCGAAAAGTTATACACAACAAGAGCAGAAACAGCTGGGCTGCTATCGATGTCATGCCAAAGATGTTGCAGAAGAAACAGATCTTAAAATTGTCAAATAATTAATTCATCACTGTGAATACATGTCATATAATTTACTGTTGAAAGGTTGTGAAGTTATTAACTCTCCTCTAAGAGAGAGAACCTCACTTTGAAAATAAACATTATTTCATTATTTGCAAATATTTTCCATGCAAGGTTAGCAAAATTGTATGTATTTTAAATACAAAATTTTATATTGAAAACAAAGTTTAAAGAGAAATTAAACAAAATTATGACTTATGCCAAAACTGGAAATATAATGAGCACAAGAAATTTTAAATATTTATTAATAATTTCTACTATGTAAGAAATGAAAAAAAAGTTTGATAAACAATTAATCTGACACAAAAATTTCATTATAATAGTGATTTTCAGTATAATTTTTGTTCACATGTCAATGTTGTTGAAAATCCTTTTTTACACATATTTATATACACTTATCAAATTACAACAATGAGGGGATATCTTTTAAGCATGCCAGCTTTTTCTTACCTGTGTTATCATGGGCACATACATATGTTTTGATAACAATAGTGATGAATGGCTTGGGTGTTAATTTTGATCATTGATAATTGGCTTGTGTTCAATTTTTTCGGCGTGAAATTTTAATTGTGAACTTTTCAGTTTGAGTATGACACTTCGCTTGGGTATTAAATTAAATTATCAGAATTAGACTGTCTATTAAATGGTAGCGCTTGGTCATTTAGTTGGATATGTGTTCACAGTGCAATTTTAACGTAAAAGGTTGTTTAAATATTGCCATGACGACAATTAAAATAGGTATGCACAAATTTGAAACATGGTATTTTTGAAACTCGTGACAACAAAACAGTAAACTTTTAATTAAATCCGATGTTTTACCACACATGAATTTATATTTTTTCAACGGGTGCTCCGATATTAGCTGGATATGCTTTCTACGCACGAACGCTT
This sequence comes from Saccostrea cuccullata, assembly GCF_032062105.1. Classification (NCBI taxonomy): domain Eukaryota; kingdom Metazoa; phylum Mollusca; class Bivalvia; order Ostreida; family Ostreidae; genus Saccostrea; species Saccostrea cuccullata. The sequence goes on from NW_026940937.1 coordinate 108,394, forward strand.
TTTCAATTTGCACCACCGAAAATTGAAAATGCCGTGAATAGAAAATCGGCAGAATTACATGTAGGAAAAAATGAAATTAGTGTTTGTTATCAAACGATATACATGTACAGTCTGCGATAGGAATATATCACATGCTATAAAGTGATTTCATAGTAAGTCTTTTTTTTTGTTTTTTTTTTGTTCAAAAAGTCACCATCAGTTTTTGACCATCACAAGGCCGTTGGACGCTTTCCAACTTACAATACAAAGGCAAAGGATACTGCATGAGAGTGGGCGGGTCCATATCAACCAATTAAAGCGCTTGTTTTATAGAATGCAATCCGTGATTCAAATTGTTCAATTGTCAAATCCAACAGTGTCATCACTCAAGGCAACGCTATTTCAACCGCAGTGTAATACTTGCAGGCGAGATTTGCAATAAAATCACATGCACCCCATATAAATATACCTATATATCTATTATGTGCTTGAAAATGACATACAAATACAGATAAAGATGAAACAATAAACATTTTTTTAAATTTATTAATCAGCAATCCGGAAAAAAAATGGTTTACGTAATATAGTCATGTATTCAATCAACTTAATTTTTTTTTAACATGGAGGCCATCAACGAATGGGGTGAATGTATCTTAAAAAGGTGCCTGGTGCTAAATAAAGATGAAAATAAGTTTCATACTTCAATTAAAAACAAATTATTCATACAAAATCATATTGAACTTGTTATTAAAACCTGAAATAATTCATTTCCTGACTTGGTACATTCATCAAACGAAAACGAAAGTACAGGTACGTAATACAACCATGTTGAATTTGTTACTTATGTACTGTAGATCTGCCGTTTGTTGGGCAAATATTGCAATCGGCTATTCCAATATTCGGCTATATGGATAAAACTATTCTGACAACCTGACTATCCGTTTAAACGGGACCCACTGTATAATAGTCATTATGTTTAAAGAATAAGTTAAATAAACAGGGGGTACATACCTTAATCATGAAAATCATATAACATTAAAATGACCCCTCACCTTTGAACTCCAGTCTTTGACCTGGGCATCAAATGACATCTCAGCAATCAGTAGGGGTACAGTTCTCTTACCAACCCCGCCCTCTAACTTCACTACGATGTTAGGGATCTTCATGATAAGCTGCAATATACAGGGTCAATATTTATAGATAATGCATGGTTACACATATAAGTACCAGAAATGAAAAAAAAAAATCATTTTGAGTGTAGATTTCATTCTTTTTTAAGGTAAACAAATAATTTATATATGAAAAAATGCAGAATCTAAAAATTTTAAATTATTATAAAATAAAAAAATTGATTCATCAAGTTTAAATTCAAAAATGTTTTGCATTATTATAAATTTTGAAGCTCTAAAATAAAGTGTTTATTAGAAATCAAAAAATGAAAGCAAATAGTACCTATTACTAATATTATTATAGAGAGTGATTCATAGCTTTATACACATACATCAACGGCTTACAAAGGGTGGATCAGATTTAACGTGCATTTGTTGGGGAAGGGGGTTTAACTGTAACAATAAAAGCGATGTTCTAAGTGAACAGAAAACGGCACTGTACGTGAATTTAATCTTAGACTAGTGGACTCATGTTTTGTGCTTTTTTGTCTCTTCTTATATCTACAGAAGATGACCAAGAAATGTAGATCTGCCCAATAATTATGAAAAATATTTAACGATTCAAAACGAAAGGTATAGAAGTGTGAATTATATCTGCACTAAAATCTACATATAGTCACTGACAGACTCTATTAAAAATGTTCAAAAGAAAAAAAATAATCGCTACTTTTGTAACATATATACTGTACATGTAAACAACACTTCCTGATAAACTTGACTGTCAGTGATATGACAATAATGAGAAAGCCACATTGTGATTATAAATACAGGCAATGCTATGGATAGGCAGGATTCATGTAGGTTGAGCCAATTGTCTATATCTATCAAATTTCATAAATACAGTTGGAATACATTACTTGCACACATATCATGCTGAAGGTTGGGAATACTGTAAACCAACTTTTATTAGTGTGCGAGAAATTTTCACAAAGTTCGCGTCAGCCTCATCATCGTGAATATTTCTCGCAGCGAACCGGTACTTAAGGCCTCTCTGTCTATATACAAAAGATCGAAAAACGTCTGATCGCGAAAATTAATCATTGCCAAATAGTTTACCCCTGGTAAATCGCGAAATAAAGTCGTCTTGAATAACAGTTGGATTACAGTACCATGAATATGTCAAATTAAATGATTTTTAAGTTCAAACCTTGGAAGTTTTTTTTTTTTTTCTGGGTCCTTTCAAGTTCAAGAGGTTTGATATATGGATTAATATTTAATCAATTGTTTATACTTTAAATTTAAAACTCTGTACCCTTGATTTATTTTTCTAAGATGAAGAATTCTTTCTTTTGAAGATAAGTTGTTAGGCTTAAGGTCAAGATCTAGTAAAATGAAAGATGCCTACAGATTTATCAAATTTGAAAAATAAGTTCATTTAATGATGCTTTTAAAATCTAACTTGGTCAAATAAGCTGTTTTGGGGCATAATTTGTAGGTAAACAAGACCTGGATTATGCAGACGACCTTGCACTTACTTCCAGCAAGCACAGCGACATGCAGGAGAAGATCAGGAGATTACATGCTGTTGCAGGATATACAGGACTAAAAATTAACGTCAATAAAACAAAAAGCATGAGAATAAATGTGAAGAAGAAGGATGCCATCAGGTTGAATGATAAAGAAACAGAAGAGGTTGGAACATTTCTCTACTTAGGTGCCACAATGGACAAGACTGGGGGAACCGAGGCAGACATTGGGAGAAGGCTAGGCTTAGCCAGGACCGCCTTTGCATCCCTTGCCAAGGTATGGAAGTCAGCACAATACAGCACAAAGACCAAACTTAAGATCTTCAACACGAACATTCTATCTGTGTTGCTGTATTGCACTGAACTATGGAGAACAACAGAAAAAGATGATGAAAGGCTTGATACATTCCACCGAAAATGCCTTAGGAGGATCCTTAAAATACACTGGCCTAAAAAAATAACTAACCAGCAACTATATGAAAGAACAAGATCCATACCTCTATCAAGCACTATCAAAAGAAAAAGATGGAGATGGATAGGCCACATCCTCCGAAGGGAAGAGAACTCACACGTTAGAACAGCTCTCACAGAGATGTACAGGACGGCCAAAGAACACCTGGCGATGCTCTGTTGAGAGAGAAAGGGAAGAACTGGGCTGGAACAGTTGGAAGGAGGGGCAAGTTGTTGCCAGTGACCACCGTAAATGGCGTTCATTGTTGAACGGCCTCATGCGTCCTCAGGGGCACGGAGAGGATAAGTAAGTAAGTAAACAAGATGAAAAAAACATATTTTAAACTGTCATTTTCAATGAAATATTAAGAAAACCAGCCATGAATGTATCCATATTGCCTACAGTCTCTCAGAAAACAGTAATTTGTATGTCCTTGACCTTTTCTTTAAAATACTGTATATCAAATTTAATATAGGTATCTGAATTACTTTTCATAGGATTTCAAATTGAATGCATGAAGTTACCTTATTTTCTACACAATTTTGCTAAAGCCTTAAAGTAGGGGAAAAAGAAAGCTGAAATTGGTTTTGACATCATAATGGATCTAGCACAAAAAATTAGTCTAAAGTTACTAGATCTTGACCTTAAGGACCATAATGTAGCCTGAGATAGGAACAGATCCATTCCATATCCTTTATAAGAGAGATGAAATGGTTTATGAGGACTTGTTTGCCTTTTAATTAAAAACACTTTCTATCAAAATTTCCAGGAATTTGTTGATAAGAATTCATATCATGTATTGAGTAGAACAGGAGACACATACTGCACATTAAAAACAATATTCAGAAATAGTTATTATGAAAGATGATGTGACACATACAGTGGACATTGATCAACACAATACAAATGGAATGAATGGTATGATAAATACTGAATTAATGTGCACGGGGGACACCAAAATGAAATAAAAAGTAAAAAAAATGTATGTGGAACACCATATGCATGCAGGCATTCATTATTACCATTTCTGAATGAACCTAGAAAGAAACCATTAAGAGAGGTGTGATTAACCCTGATAGGGGAAATTCAGGGTCAGTGCGTGTATGTGTACTTGTTTTACATTGTTTCTTTTCACTGCCAAATGTTGTATTATGATTAAACATCAGATAGTCAGTGACCTACAGATCTATGCATTTGATTATAAACAATCCTAAAATAAATACACATACAGTTTTCTCTAAAACCCGCAACCAAAAGATTAATATAACAGTGAAAATTAATTTTTCTGTTTAAATATCTACATGTTAGAAAAACAAAACATAAATAAAACAGTTAATATAAAGATGTGAGGGCTTACACTGTTTAAAGACTGTGAAATTTGAAAAAAAGAAGAAAGGACACAGTTGATGAATAAAATATACCCTCCACTCCCCAACGTTTTGGAAAATTCTACTTCTTATCTTTAATTCAATTGTAATCTGCCACCAATCATCTCAAAAATCACTTAGATCTTTATAACTTTACCCTAATAAGTCACTTATGCTAATCAATTTCACATGAAGATGATGATTGGTTCAACGAACCAATCAAATGCACTATTTTTTTCAGCCAATAAGCTTCATACTTTCTCTCCTTTAGCTTGCCCTCAGTGTCCAATCAAATTTCTCATCATAATTCTAGCCAATCAGCTTTTTACCTTTTCCTCTCTTGCATACCCTTCATTGACCAATCCAATCTCTCTTTATAATTCTACAGCCAATCAGCTTTACCTGTTTTCCTCTTGCCTATTTGCCCTTCATTAACCAATCAAATCTTTCATTATTTTTTTACAGCCAATCAGCTTTACCTGTTCTCCTCTGGCCTGCTCCTGCTCCTCTAGGTCTAGGACTGGAGTCACGTCCTCAATGATCCCAGGCTCTATGACTTGGGCCTCCTTAAGGAACCAGAATTTACAGTCCGACACTTTCTTTACTCCCCACAAATCTGCTGGGATCTTTGTCTTGGCCTTTTCTTCTTCCGTTGTCTAAAAATCAGATGGATATAGTTTTATAAAGTAGCAAAAGCACCCTTTAAAAAGAGTTTAGAGGCATCAGTGTGATACATGACAGAACTTTCTCATAACTCGCATACTTTGTGATCTGAAATAAGTTCTACTACCATATAAATAAAATATTGGATTCCTCATTTGCACAAAATGTACACAAGTCATGGCTCTCACACCACTTTTTGGGAATAATCAGGGTCAGTCAAAATTGGGAAAAACAGAGACATTTTGGGAAATTGGGGGATACCCATTATTCTCTATAAACATGATACTGTAAACCAACTTTTATTCACGTGTGAGAAATTTTCACAAGGTTTGCAAGAGCCTCATTATTGCAAATATTTCTTGCCGTGAACCAGTCCTTAAAGTCTCTGTGTCTATTAACAACAGCTCCAAAAAGGCTTGAAATTAATTGTTGCGAACTACTTAACCCCTGGCAAATCGTGAAATAATGTTGTTGCGAATAAAAGATGGTTTACAGTATACTGGGTTTCTGATCTTTATGGGCAATCTTAATTATTTTAAAAAATATTAGATGATAAATACTTCAATAAATACTGGTGTACAGCGTTGTTACAGTGAAGATTACAAATCAAGGCATATGACTATATCTTTTTAAGATGACATTCTCTGTTAATATTTGAAGAAATTGCACATTCTCTTATGCTTACGCCTTGCTTGGACAGACTGACAGATATCAGAGTGATGGTGCGTATTGTGCGAGGGGATATGTTGAGTATGAGGTCTGATGTCGAGATATCCATGTGAGGAGCCTTGCCCTGGGGTGCTTTACTGTAGAACGAGATATCACAAGGGTTCAGGATCTACAATTTAAGGATAACTCATTAAGCCAGATATCAAAAAGATTCAGGATCTAGATCATATTAAATGATATCTTGTAAGTTTCACTCAGATATCACAGGCATTCAAAATCTGAAACTAAATAATGATTTAGAATCTACAACTAAGGATATCTTATTAACTCAGATATCACAAAGAAGAGGCCCATGGGCCACATCGCTCACCTGAGTAACTTTTGTGATGCAGTTCCAGATTTCCCCTCTTCTTATATCTATTGTGGCCCCCAACCCCCAATCCCCCCGGGGTCATGATTTGAACAATTTAGAATCTACCCTTCCCAAGGATGCTTCCACCTAAGTTTCAGCTTTCCTGGCCCACTGGTTCTTGAGAAGATTTTAAAGATATTTCTTATATATTTCTTTGTAAAACTTGGATTTCCTATTGGGCCCCGCCCTACCCCTGGGGGTCATGATTTTTACAATTTAGAATCTACACTATCCCAGGATGCTTCTACATAAGTTTCAGCTTTTCTGGCCCAGTGGTTCTTGAGAAGAAGATTTTTAAAGATTTTTCTTATATATTTCTATGTAAAACTTGGATTTCCTATTGTGGCCCCGCCCTACACCCGGGGGTCATGATTTTAAAAATTTAGAATCTACACTACCCTAGCTAGGATGCTTCTGCATAAGTTTCAGCTTTTCTGGCCCAGTTGTTCTTGAGAAGATTTTCAAAGATTTTCCTATATATTTCTATATAAAACTTGGATTTCCTATTGTGGCCCCGCCCTACCCCCGGGGGTCATGATTTTTAAAATTTAGAACCTACACTACCCTAGGATGCTTCCACATAAGTTTCAGCTTTCCTGGCCCAGTGGTTCTTGAGAAGAAGATTTTTTAATGACCCCACCCTATTTTTGTCTTTTCTTGATTATCTCTCCTTGGACGGGGATCTGGCCCTTTATTTTAACAATTTAACCTTCTCATCCCCCAAGGATGCTTTGTACCAAGTTTGGTTAAAATTGGACGGACGGACGGACTACAGACAAAATGTGATCAGAATAGCTCATTTGAGCCTTTGGCTCAGGTGAGCTAAAAATCAGAGTAAACTATTGAATGATATCTTATTAGTTTCACTCAAATATCAGAATAATTCAAAATCTGCAATTGAATAAGCTGTCATACTAAAAACTCAGATATAAAATGAATTCAAGACTAACTGAAGAACACTCATATACATTTAACTCAAGGTATAAAGATATACAATGAAAACTGTCCTATTTGACACACTGTGAATTCTGACATTAAATTTCTTTCCCATTTGACAATTTTCCATGTGTTACATTGTGCAATCAGACACCCTGTCTATTCCGACACAAAATTTGTCTCACAGCGTATGTCGGATTAGACAGGTTTCACTATACATTTACCTGGGCTTTGCGTTTTTCCCTCTCGTTGAAGATAGCCGATGCAATCTGTAGATTACTGACACTCGCCGACATATCCTGGGTCTCCGGGGTTACCCTCATTCTGAATAACAACTCCATCTATAAATAGAAACATTATAAACAACATACAGTAGAACTTGTTCAGTACGAACATGGAAATATTGTAAATTCAAGGATATAGCAAATTTATTTTTGATCCCCAACTCTATAAATTTAACAAATTCCTTTTACGGATATAATGAATTAAGAATATTTCGTACCTCCCACTGAACCCAGTTTTACTATACAGCAAAACTCATTTAGTATGAACATTGATATTGAGAATTTACGGATATAGCGAAGTCATCTTTAATCCCCAGCTTTATAAATTCAATGGATTTCTTATATGGTTATAATGAATTACGGATTTAGTGAAGTAATTTCATAGGTCCCAGTGACTTCGTTATAACCCAGTTTTACTGTAGTTTGAAAAAAGAAAATGGAGCCCCATTGTAAGTGACCTAAACTGTAATCAAAGCGTCTGTCCATACTTACACTGAGCAAGAGAGCATTAGACGTGGGATCCATTTGATCTTCAATCAGAATGATTTCTGGTTTCTCCATGGTAACGATGATTGACATTTCACTGGTAGGAGGAGGCGGGGCTTTAGCTGGGATCAAAGCTGTCAATCAAATAACTACTTGTCATCAGTACTTGAATTTCAGACTTGTTGGAATAGCCACAAGGACAACCAAATAAGAAATATTTGGTGAATAGGAAAACATTATTTTGTTTTATTCCAAAAAAAAGTAGACTAACAAAAATTCACTCTGCCTACTTAGAAAATGTGAAACACAGGGTTTAACACTTATAATATAGATACTGTGGTCTTGTCATTGACAGCATGTAGCAATGTTTACTTAGAAAAGGGAATGATATCTGATTAAAAATTGCTTATTTCTTTATGAGAGAAGACACAAGAATACAGACCTTTACTCTGTGTTTGTGTTTGAGTCTGAGCTGTTGGCTGTGAGTCTGGTAGTCCACTGGTGAAAAAGTCACCAAGGGGCAGCAGGAAGTCCAGACAGGCTACCACCCTGATACTGGATATCTTCACTTGTACTAAAATAACATAAAGATAGCAGATGAATATCTTCCCTAAGTTTTTATTCTTAAATAACAACTAATAGCAGCATGATATCTCCACTTGTACTAGAATTATAAACCAACAAAACAATAAAAGCTATCTCTCTCTGCCTTGTTCTCGCCCCCCCCCCCTATCTTCTTCTTCTCTCTCTCTCATACTCACTGTCTTTATCTTGGTTGGGTTCCCCCCCCCCTCTCTCTCTCTCTCTCTCTCATACTCACTGTCCTTATCTTGGTTGGGTTCCTGGGTGAAGTTTACATCTATCATATTCTCCTGCTTCCCTTCCCCTGTAAACCTCTCTATCATCCTAAAAACAGTAAAAATATACTCTGTAGAGGAAATTCTGGTGAAAGAATGGATAGACATGTGGAATGAAATGTTGGATATTTGTATGGGTATAAAGAAGCAAATGAAGTTCAATGTGTCAATTGTCTGTAGAACAGATTACATGTAAATGAATGATGAAAGAATTGGATGCAAAAAAGGGGATTTGATTGCTTCATGATACAATAAAAAGTGTGAACAACATGAATTGATCTTAGAATACGAGAGAGCTTACTGAATGCAACACAGGGCTTTATAAATGAATAAATCCAACTTTGTTTCATACAGTATATCCTACAAGAGTTTGGAAGCTGGCAAAATACTTATATTTCTTCTAGTTCAAATTCCTAGTAACATTTCAGTCTTTTAAGACAAACAAAAATGAATACTGTTATAATATATCCTTGCCACCACACAAACCTAGGGGTTTCCAGGGATATGGATATGTTTTATCTTTAAATGTTTTTCATAAGGGGATAAGAGTAAGGAGTTTCTATTCTATATATAATTGGAAATAAACAAACCTATTTTGAAATGTTTTCTTACAAGAGAGGACAAAATTTCGCAAGAAATTTTAATCCCCCCCCCAAAAAAAAATCAACAAATTAAAAATGCATGCAATTAAAAAAATCATATAGTTTTAAATATTCAAATTAAAAAATTTTGTGAATGACACAATTCATGCAAACTGCTGAAATGTTAAAAATAATAATTCAGAAATTATTTTCAAAAATTCTTTTCTATGCTACAAAATGCTCTAGAGATTCTCTTTCATTCAGTGATGAAACGATGCACTTTCAAAGTACTAAGACAAGTATGAAACCTTTAGGATGAAAAAAAAATATAGAATTCCTGAAAAAAGTCAGTCGGACAGATTCCAGAGTAACTTCCATTCGCTAGATTATAAGAAAGCAAAAGTATTTCCTCAGACCACTAGTGTTTTCTAGTGACACTAGAACAGTAGGAAATTACATTTCAAATGCATTGTCACACAAAATCATACTGGTTTTCACCTAAGAGCCGAAGATAATTTCTACTGGGTCAATCATGAGCTATACCCAGCAGGCTCTAACAACAACTACATATGATAAATATATTGTGTTAGTAAAAAACACATGCAGAAATTAATTATTTACCTGATGGCACCTTGTGAACTAAGCAGTGAAACAGTAAATGATATCAGTAATATTCTTAAGGGCAACACAACTTAACTTACATCCTATCATTATATCTGTGTAAACATGATACCCTTACCATGGTTACTGATGCTCAGTGGGAGTGAACTATCTCAAGTCTTTTTAAATTTTGTACACAGTATCATGGATTTTTTGTAGTGAGCATCTAAATTTTTGCATAATGATTATTATCAATGGACTTATCAATGCTTAAAAATTAGTTATATTAGTTATATTAATTATAAATTATCGGAACAAAGATATCTTCACAGATTAAGTATTTCAATAAATGAAACCTGAAATATTACTATAACTTCACATTAGGCCAAGCTTAAAAAATTCTTTATTTGCAGTTGCCGACCTATAATTTTTAGACTGGGTCGGTAGGTAGGCATTCTTTTTTTTTTTTTGAAAAAAAATTGGATTTTTGTTATATAACAAATAAAAGAGGTTTTCATAGACCTACTACACACGAGTAAGCTCAACCCTTGTTATAAACCACTGATTGAAAAAAAACAAAAGTCAAAATTTGAAAAAGATACAGTTTCAATATTCTGAAAAATTGAAAAAAAAAAAAAAAAAAATTACAAAATGGCTAAAAAAAAGTTTGGGTCGGGTGCATTTTCAGTGGGTCGGTAGGCAACTGCAAACAAACTTATTTTTTTTTTTACGCCTAATTGATAAAACACAAGGATTATTGTCCCCCCCTCCCCATATGCATTCCTACCTCTTATTTTTCTTTCATTACCTGTTGACTCCTGCTTTTTCTTGTTTCTCCTTCCTTTTGTCATCCAGTACAGTGTCCTTGAGGATGACCTTGGTTGTCATGGAGCCATCACTCTTCATTTGACCATCAACCCTGATGACCTCCAGCATGAACTGACCTAGGGCATTATCAGCTGACCTGGAGTTTTCTCCATCTTTTGTCTGAGTTCAAACAAATAAGGACATTGTGACAAAATACATTATAATATTCTGTTTTTAAATGCCATATGGTAAAATGTTTTTCCACATAAAATCCTTTCAATGTCCTTGGCTGTTCTGAATAACCATAAAAATTAGCAATGAAGAACACTAGCCAGATCATCCTTTGACTTTTTCGAAATTTTTCTTTTATTATACTTAATTACAGTATCTTTCTGATATCTCTCCCTTTAGATTATCATATAACATCTGACTCACCAGATTGCTCTCCCCTGTGTAGAGAGTGGCAGACAGTGTTGTGATCTGGAACTCAAACTTGAGCTGTGTGTGGAGTTTGAAGGAATCGGACTGCTCAGGGGGAGTAACTGTGATGGACGGGGAACCAGCTGTTAGGGGAGAAAACTCTTCACAATAACTTCACTTTATTCTAATATTTTATTTTCTTTTAAATTGAAGCAGTGTAACAGATATAAATTCACAATCTATAGATAACATCATATTCTTTAATCTGATGATACTCTGTTACTAAATAATATGCACAAATCAGTTAAAATCCTGATTATCCTCTTAATTTGTTATAATAATTTTATGTTAAACTCATGGATGAAAATCTATTTACTAGAAATACCGAGAAAGTTATTTATTCACATGACTCCGTACAACACCTACCAACTGTAGCCTCCTCCTGCTGTGTTGGGGGACTCTCTGCTTGTGTCAGTTCTGTGTCCTTGACCTTTGGTTGCTTAGCAACACTCTCTGACTTCTGACCCTCTGACAGGTTGTCATTCAGTAAGGTCAATATTACCTTGTAGTCACCCTGACTCACGGTGGCCTTATAAAAAAATAAAGGAAATAAACAGTATTTTATGCCCTCTCTAGAGCAATAGGCTCAATTCCAAAACAAGAAAATTTAACCTGATGAAAACAATTATTATTTTGATCATTCCGGGCATCTTTTCATATCATTGATAAGTTTTAACTAAGTTACAAAAAAATTCCTCCTACCTATTCAGTTCTTGTCCTGAGTCCATAGATAACATTGATAAAAATGACCTAATCTATTTTTTTTTTTTTTTCTCGATATTTTAGCATTTTCTTTTTTGTGATCTATAGTCAATTTAATCCTTACAAACTCAAATTTACTGCAGAGTACTTTCTTTTACTTACAGATATACTCTCTAGCTGTCCGCTGAGGTCCACTGCGGGGATTTCTTTGTACCAACCAAATGCCAGATTCCGTGTCACTGATAGAGTTATGTTGACTGGTTCTAATATTAAACACTGACCCACTACTGCTTTGCTCTCGTTCAGCTCAGCTCTGTAAAGTTAGAAAGAAATTCCTACATAAAAATCGTAAATTGATTTCTTCAATGTATCACATAATCAAAATTCTGTTTTCAACTCTTTCAAAATCATGTCACACAATGGTTTTCAAATAAGTTTACCTCAGTGTGTATATTACATACAGTATATGATTCTTATCTAACTTGGACATTGTAATTCTTAAACGTTGCCAAGTTTGATCTTAACTCTCAGTCCTTTTCAATAAATTCAATGTGTAACTGTTGTCCAATTCAGAACATGTTCTTACTGACTGGAAAATTTGCTAAGAATCGGAGATGTCTAAATTAGAATAGATTTTACTTTCCAACCAATATTTTACATAAAATACTGTAAACCCACTTTTATTTGTGTGCAAGAAATTTTTGCGAAGTTTGTAAGAGCATCCTCTTTGCAAATATTTCTCGCCATGAACAGGTCGTGTAAGTCTCCTTGTCTATTGACTACAAATCCAACAAAGGCTTAATCACGAAAACTAATCATCGTGAACTATTTTAACCCTGATAAATTGTAAAATAAAGTCATTGTGAATAAAAGTTGGTTTAAATATTATCATCTCTACACACTCTCTTTAAAGACCAATAATTTCTAAATAGAAAGATAATGGTAATGATTTATTCAGGGTATAAATTTCTGTTTATCCTTTAAAATTGTAAACATTAGTTATAAAGAGGAAATAGATCTAAATTATTGTGGCCCTTTTTCTTGTACAACAGTTACTAAACATCTTTAAAATATGTGGGCTGCAGATCTAATTTAATAGAATATAAACAAATAACCCCAAACCTTGCAATTTTAAGTGACTTCAGACAGATCTTCATGGAGTCCAGAACGGCCGGGATATCAGCCTTGGTCTTCACTGGACTGAACGAATTCCCGACCTCCAAATGTCCAAAGTCCACCATCAGCACCTTGAGGGAGTCTGACCTCTGAGGTACAATAATGACTGGGGCACTCATCCCGACCCTGATAGACACGCGTGGCGATTTCTCCGCGAGCCTGGCTACCGCACCCCTAGCGCTCTCTGCCACTGCCTCGGACGCCTCGCGGACTCTGTCCCTCGCCGCTTCAATCTGACTCTCCAACTCCTCCACTTGGAAACCAGTCAGGTAATCCTTAATGTGAACAATCATAAAATTAAATTTTTAGACTTATATGCAAGTGACAGAAAACGTTGAAATCAATGTAATGAGCAATCATAAAATTTGAGGATAAAATTATAAATTTTTACTATGTGTCTCCTGACAATGGACAGCTTAACAGATTTATTCCCATACTCTGGACAACTTCACTTGTCAATTATTATCTCAACATTTAACACCCTCACTTTTTGTTTAAAGATAACTCACTTTCTTGGATAGATTTTCAAGTCAGGTACAGTAAAAACTGTACAACCCTGAGCAATCTATTTCACTTTAAATGAAAACATTTATTTTCATTCCCATATATTAAATACTTTCCGTGTTCTTTACACAATCCAACACCCTGTCTACTCTGACAAAATATTGTTGATTAGCTAGGTATTTGAAATTTGCTTACATACTTGACAGTAAAGGTAGTGTTAGTAATTTTAAATCAAATTTCTTAAGGCAGTTTTGCAGTCAATTTAATATGACTGTAAAGTTTGTCGTATTTACCAGAAGGTCATTGACAAATCTCATGAGGAACACAGCTCTGATACATCCAAGCTGAACGTCGACGCTAGTATCGACACACGACATGTCAGAGTAGTTATCTCCCTCTGTCGCGTCATTGTAAATCGTCAGCGCCAGCTTCAACACCGCATCACCCTGTATCTCCATCACCTACAGCAGAAATAAAGCTCTTAATTGTAATCTACGTCAGTCAAGCAAATTCTAAGTGGCAAAATATTTTCACTAAGAGAGACAATCATTGCTTGATTCACAACAGGAAGAAATGGAACTAATTTTGAAAATAATATTATAGACACTTAACTTTAACTGATAAAAAGAGAGATTCATTATTTCTATGGTAAAAAATTATCATATCCTATATTTTTGAGCATTCCATAAACATTACTGTATTCAGGGTTATTTTCGCCCTTTCACCTTTGCAAATAATTTTGCCTCGTTTTAAATTCACCCAGTTATAGTTTTGTTTAAGAAAGAGTCACTTCCTCAAGGTATAATCCTTACCTTTGGGTATTTTGTGTTAGGGTTGATGTCATACACAGTAACCTCCCTTAGTTCAGAGGTCACACTAGTCTTACTGTCCTGTAACACAACTCCCGCTGATATTCCTGTAAATGTACAAATACAACATATTATCCCATGTTTACCATTGTTTTTGATATCCCACAGTTAAGTGCAATTGTGACATCACAATGTTTTTTGCGTAAGCGTGATTAAGTAAAAAGAATGGAGTCCTATATATAAAAACAGTGTAAAACATTGATTGTGAAGTATTAAAGTAAACATGGAATGGAAAGAATCTCCCATGATTTGTAGTTGGATATGATTTTTATCCAACAAGTTGTGTGTTTTTTATTCCCAAGCCTTGGCGATTATTTTCTGCAACTAAATCATGACAACAATTAACTGTTAGAAAATGAAGACTTGCTGTTCTGGTATAAGGCCTTATACAAAATTATATAATCAATTTACTTAGTATAATGACAAAATGATCAGATATGACTATATGTCTATATCAGAACTGGAGCATTGATTCACTTAACTAAACCATTCATTCACTATATCAGAATTTATGATTCCGTCAACTATCAGACTCTTACCGTTGATTCGGATATTGGTTAGGACACTGTTGTTGGTACACACTGCGACTCCGAAACCCTCCAGCTCTGCCGTTACCTTCATGTTAATTCTGGAGTCCTCGGTCTCTACAGAAGAGATCCAGGGAGTTATAGTTCAATAATAACCTGACTTATTTCTAGACTTTACTTTTAGACATTATACAGAAATTCAATATATAGATTACAGTTATCCTATCCAACCTTTTTCTATACAAAGAAATGTCATGAGGTTATTAAATAAGATACTATCTTATACCTGAATTAATTCAACCAGAATCATTAAAAAAAAAATTATTTAAGATTTATTTTTTAGATGCAGCATGGATAAAAAATAGACAATCTTAGAAGTTAATCCCTATTTAAAGTCAAACAAACTAAACTTGTAAATTTCATCATTATTTGACAAAGTGTTGTTAGTAGACCATGACAAAAAGAAAATTGGACAAAACAGATTAAGATGTCAATCCCCAGAAACCCTGACTATAAAGAGTAACTCCAACAAACCTTTCTTTTTACTTTTGGTTGTTGTTTGTTTTTCTGTCTGTGTCGGCTTCTTCTGTTGTTTCTCTTTGTCATCCATCTTTGTTTCTGGAGGTGTGGACTCGGTAACCTGATAATTGGGACAGAATTTATTCTCATTAATCATAGACTCCCCTTTGATGTAGAATATAGGCCTTTTTTCAATAGTTTTAAATCATTTATTTATGTGGAATTTTTCATGTGCCTTGTTAAAAGAAACATCGGTTGGTAAGACTTAGATTTTGTAAAACTCTACTGTTATAGTTATGTGATGGTCTAACCTACATGACTGTGTCACAGTTGTTAAGTGAGGTACCTGTAACCTACGCTGTTTACAGTAGTTGTGTTGGTGACTTGGTGGTAAACTATACTGTAGTTGTTAGTTGACTTACCGTAAATGTATTATATTTGGCATGTACAATATTTAGTGGAAAATGATTTGTAAACAAGTTAGCGTATATTTGAATTAGCGCATTTCTTGATGTTCTCATTCATGTATCAATGTTTAAGACATTTAGCAGTGTACTTGAATTAGCGGAAGTATCTTTCCGCCAAAAGTGCTAAAAAGAATACACCGCCAAATGTAATATACGTTTACAGTACTAAGTCTTGTAGACTACGCTGTAGTTGTAAGATTACTTACTTGTGAACTACGCTGTAGTTGTGTTGACTTACTTGTAAACTATGCTGTAGTTGTAAGTTGATGTACTTGTGAACTACACTGTAGTTGTTAGTTGACTTACTTGTAGACTATGCTGTGTTGTAAGATAACTTACTTGTAGACTACGCTGTAGTTGTGTTGATGACTTACTTGTAATCTACACTGTAGTTGTAAGTTGACTTACTTGTAGACTACGCTGTAGTTGAGCGGCAAATTTCAGCACACTCAGCAGCGCCTCCTGGTGGAGGAGAACTTCAAGGGAGGTAAATTTGATGTCAATTGTCTGCTCTGTGTTCTCAAATGTTGAACTGAATTCTGGGCCAGTTGGATCTGCCTATAAAATTATTTTAAAAAATCCTGATTAAAAAAAAAAAAAACCTAGAACTAGATCTGAAGCACCATATCAAAAGAACTTAATTAGGAGGTAAAAATAGATGCAGAGTTTCTGTGAATTGAATTTCCTCTTTCTAGGTGAGGGAAGTCCCCAGCCCCAGGTCTTAAAGACAACTCCATGACACTGTTTTAAATCTGACCTTGTGGAATTTGAAGCTGAGCAGTCTGGTTCCCTCGTCTGTTGGAGTGTTGATAAGGTTAATCAGGGGTCCGCCTTCTACTGCTGTCAAGGAATAACAGAAGTATTAGATTTATACAGTTCCTACTGGACTTTTACGAGAAGCACTGACTTTCACAACTGACGGTTTACTTAACATTTAAACCTGCATTATGGTACAGAATTGATAATAGATAAGAAAACTTTTCTAGTGTTCATAGGTACAGAGCTGCCAACATTCTGAAATGAAAAATAGTAAGGCATGGTCCGGGGACAGCCTAGGCCCCCTGCCGTTGAAGATGTTTTGTAAATGGACATGCAATCGGAGCAATTTGAGGCACGTTCCGTTTCCATTTTGTTTACCTTAAAACTTTGACATGAATGCGATCGGCCATCTATAGTTAAAAGGGAAACGACGATACAAACAAGCGTTGTAAGGATTATGAATAACTTAATTATAATACAGGTAAATATCAGTATCTCGAACATGGGATATCTCGAAATACCCCGCTTATGTCGAAGTCTATTGCTGGTCCCGGCCGTATTCTCTATATATATGATTTAAAAAACACCTGATATCTCGAACATGGTAATCTCGAATACCCCGCTTATGTCGAAGTATATTCAAAGTCCCAAGCCATTTTTTACTTGGCTTATCTCGAAGTGCAGTGAATTTTTCGGTCTACTGAACACACCT